>NW_027496607.1:0-213945 GCF_021521415.1 Bidens hawaiensis
CATTAAAAACACTAAGCATATTATTATATATGTTATACAACACTTACCTACAATTACATGTATAAATTTAGAAAAAGTATTTTGAATATAACAATTTTGGTAGGCTAAAGTCAAGTGCTATCAAAACTTTTAGGATAAAAGTATTAAAATGATATATACTCAGTCATATGCATGTATTGATATATAGTTACATAAACAAAATATAAATCTTTATCGTAATCTGTAGCATGCATAAAAGCAAAACTTATAGCATGCATAAAAGTATATTTGATCAAAACGAATGTTGGTGAGCAATAAACTAGTTTTTGTTATATGTATATAATGAAGCAAAATCACATTCATATGTGTAAATAGAATATAGCGACAACCATTGTAAATATAAAGTAAATAACTGAGGATCCTTTTTATTTGTTAACAACCAAAATACTCGAATAACGAGGCCCTATTCTACTAGCACAAGGCTAAAATAGTTAGGGGAGCGTATGATCATACTTATTGAGGTTCAACAACAACGTTAAAATAAACACTCGCACACGTAATCAATTTGAGGCATAAACAAAATATCGAGCAAATATTCTTATATACAGATAATGTAGAATTGTGGATTTAATAATGAGATCTTAAAACATGTAAGTTTGAATATGGTACGTATGTCACCCCCAAAAGTATAAAAGTGTAACAGGGGGTGTGATTACTCACTTGGAATAAGTGACTTTGATGATGAACTTGTTCATAAGGTAGCTTAGACGAGCTCAACGAGTTAGCAGACGAATCCTAGATTAAAAGGTCCTTAAGTTAGTAGGATGTATTGAGAAAACTTAAAGTAAAGTAAAAGATAAGTAAAAATAAATAAACAAAGTTTTGGGGTTTTAAAGTGTACGGATGTAACATTCGTTACTTTTCAAACCCAAAAAGTCGACCCATTTTAAATATTCGGTTTTGTTTCTATTTAAATTTATATATTTTTATAATATTATTAATTAATCTCAATTTTCATTAATGTATTTTATGTGATCATTTCTATGCAATTATACATTTCACCACATTTGTAGTATTACATAATCGTTTAAAACATTCATAATCAAGATCAAATATTTAAGTACATGTCCCATGCAATTTACTATAATTATTATTTAACTACAACTACTACTTTTATTTATTTATTTATTTATTATTATTATTATTAATTTTATTATTATCATCATATTTTCATATGTTACTTAACTAATAAAAACTAATGAATGTTTTAATTCAATAAAATTTATTAAAATAGTTAAACATTTTGAATACCCTATTAAACAATTTTTAATTTGTGTTTTAATTATATTAAATATGGTTAATTTTCATAAATTCCTTAAGACATGACAACTCTATATTTTCAATATAAAAGGAGGACAAATCCTTCATTATTTTCACACCTCAATCCATTCTTTTCTTAAGTTTAAGAGCACTAACAAGTAAGTTACCATTTCAAGCATTTTATAGCTTTTGTTTTGATTTTATCTTAAATGTTCATACTTGTTCATAAGTTGTTCTTCATGATCATGTTACTTTTATCATAAAATATTATATTTTGGTTTTAAGAATCATTATGATCATGGATATCCAAGACGAACACTTTGATTTTTTTAAATCTTGGATCAAGCCTAGTTATTTTGCAAGAACAAACATGAATATATATTTATCTAAATCTTATGATTCGTTGATCATCATAACTTACAAACTTTCTTTAAATAAGATTATTTATAAAAATTTCTTTTATTTAAAATATTTTACAATAGATATAACATACTTCATATGTTTGAATTAATAATTGAGTAAAACAAATGTTTAATCATAAATTGTTATTAATATTATTATTTAATCTTATACTAATAAGTTATAATTATTTGTCTACAAATCATTCTTCAACTAATAAACATCAAATGATTTATATAAATTTTATTCATTTTTGTTAAACTCATTAAAAATCCCCAAGTCCCCATTTACCATAAGTTAATTAACTTTATAATTCCGGTTACTAGTCCTTGATTTTTTGTATCTTCGTTATTATTTATAGTTTCGTGAGATTCAATTGAATCGTTTGTTAACTCGCTTTTGGTTAGTTATTTCAAGTTGTCTCCAATATCAATGGTGAGTTTCTCACACCCCTTTTTACGCTTTTACTTTTGGCGGTAGCATATATATCCTATCCAAATTACAATTTCGTTTATTCATTATTTACAAACTACAATTCGCTAATGGACTTGTGTGTTTATTTTCTTACTTGCTCAAAGATTACGTTCTCATGGTTTCCTCATTAAGTATGATCATACGTCCCCCCCTTATGCACTCAGGACCTCGATGTTATGAGTGGAATAGGGACCCCCGATCCGAGTACGTTGGTTGTTACCAACATAAAAGACACTTACTTGCGCTATTATCCGAGTACGTTGGTGCACAATCCAAACTGGAAAGGACCTTACTTGCTCATTTACGCTTGTTCATGGAATTGTAGATTTTTATATATTTATATCAAAACTTGTGTGAACTCACCAACTATTCATTTAGTTGACATTATTTTATATATATGCTACAGGTACCTTATTTAGAGAACGCTGCAATGACGAAGACAATAGTACTTAGGTTATATTAATAAATGAACAAATTGTTAATTGTTCTTTTATTTTCCTTGTATTTATTGTTACAAACTTGTGTACATGATGTTTAAATAAATTAATGATAATATTGTCAATTAATAGTGTCACATGTGTTTTGAGCAATCTGTACGTCACACTCTGGCGTATTCCGCTTTAGCCAGGGTGTTACAGATTGGTATCAGATCCGTGACTATAAGATTGGACATTAGACGTAGTGTTCTAGTAGGTTATAGTTTATTTTCTTAATTGTTTAGGTTGCATGATTAGAAATTATGTGAGCCTTATTTGATTGTTCAATGCACATTATTTGGTTATTATTAATTTGTTTATGCCTCATGTACACAAATACTATTATACTGATGATTCAATTACTTCAATTACACAAGCACACACAAGTCCAAGGCTTATGCCTAAAAAAAAGAGTTTCCAACATTTTCAATTATTGATTTTTTATTGTGGTGTTCCGATATTTATTCTTCTCAAAGATGGTTCTATATGACGGGTATGTAGTAAACTGTAAGGGGGACGCGCCCGTTTTCCGAAACTCTTGACACCAAGGTTATTGAAACATAAGGATAAGCAATGCGTATAAATCCCAATCAGACGCAGGACCCAGTTGCTTACCTGGAGAGTTAGGAAAGAGCATGAACTCTATTAAACCAAAGCATACCACTTTCAACGCCATATGAATCACAACTTTAAGTTTTCAAACGCGACCATGTTCTCTTTGTGAAAAGAATATGGTTGCACTCTTCTATGTTTTACAATGTGTTTAACTGGAAGTCTGTACACAAATACCCAGCTTTCGGTTAGATTTAATTACGCATTTTTATACGAGAATAGTTAAGTTTCAAAAAAAAAATAAATTTGTGACACGTTTTCTTTTTTTATACGCTCATTTACGGCTTAAACTTTTAAAAGTTTGCAAAGTAATAACCGAATTTCAAACGATTCATTTGTTATTTTACTATTACGTTTTAGAATTGAAAATTCGAAAGGTCATAGTGATACATGAATGGTCGAATTTCAATTCGATTACCTTATTTCCATATCATTTACCCTTATGTTTTAGAAGTGAAAATTTAAAAAGTAATGGTGGTTTATGAACATTCGATTTTCAATTCGATTTCATTATTTATTGTAAGTTTAATATTTTTTCCATATGATTATGCAATAATTTATGAGGTTTTCGTTTATTGAAAGGTGAAAATTCATGACGCTTCATGGGAATTCCAATTTCGATTTCAAATTTGTTTCATGCGATTTCTTTTCTTTACTTGTATCTATTAGTCCTTTTCATACTTACGTCTCAAGTCACGCGAATTCTTCACGTTTCGTATCATGCTTCCTTGTTTTCCTAGTTGTCACACTCAACTTGTGAAATGACAATCCAACTTATCAAGTAAATGGCCTCCGCGATCCCGATCACCACACGTTTGACCGCACCCACCTTCATCGCTATAGTAAATTAAAATTCAAACCCGACACCATTCTTGGAAACGCAAACCAAACCCAACCAAAGAGCCTCGCACAGAAACACGTCCTTTGTATAGTATGTGTAAATCCACCGCTTCACTTCCTTGAAACGTTGATATACTTCAATTTGTGATAGATTCAATTAGCACTTATTGCTAAAATCTACCCAAACTCAACACCACCCACCCATCTTCAAGACATGTACCTAACCATTTGTCTCAATCACATGTTTAACCTCATGCTTCAAGCCTACTAACATTGTGGTGACCTTAGCACACTAGCCATACTTTGGAAGACGTAACTTGTTTCCGCCATGCAATACCCTAACCCCGCATCCTTTGTCGACCTTATACGATTTTTCGGTTTCAATACTTAGACTTTTACAAAACTCATCAAACTCGTCTACATTTTCTTTTGCATATTTTTTTACATTTTATTTCTTTTACTAACACCTCGTACCAATTCTCAAATCCTCAGTTATTTTAATCTTCAGTCGAATTGATTTTCTTTAAAAAGAATTTATTACCTCTATTTTTATTATTATTATTATTAATATTACCATTATTATTAATATTACCATTATTATTAATATTACGGTAATTATCAATATGATTATTATTAAAATTGTTATTATTATTATTGTTAATATTTTTTTTATTATTATTGATATTAGTAATATTATTATTACTAGTATCATCGTCACTACTATTATATAATAATATTTAAAGTAAAATATTTGCTTCAAACAAGTTTTGAGCCCTTTTGAAACCATTTTTTTTATTATTTAATAATATATTTATTATTATTATGATTAGTAATATTATTATTACTAGTATTATCTTCACCTCTAATAATATTGTAATTATTATTTCAAACCGTATTAGAAGTAAACTTTTTGTTTCAAACAAATCTTAAGCCCTTTTAAGGCTATATTTCATTCAACAAGTCAGGTTATTTGACAATCTCTTTCCTAGGCAGTTGGCCAAAAGAAAACATTTATTTTTACGTTAAGGATTTCATAAAATTCTCAAGTTTTAGCGCTAGTTAAAAACGTTTTGCCTAACTAAAATAGAACAATCTTATTTCACCATGAGATATAAAAACACCACGATTTACAATCGATGTGATATATCCCTTCCCTTCTTTCCCCTTCGTTAACGCCAATTAGTTTCGGCTATGAAATCATGGCACCACCTTCCACGCCAATCTTCATGCCACAAACAAACCTATATTCGAGAAGACAAGCGTCGCAAGCTACATTTACATTTCTTTATTTTTCTCTTTCACGTATGTTTCGAACTTACCCAAAGTGACTTTTACATCCACTTCTTTAGAATATTGTTTACGTAGTTTATTTTGATTGTCCATTGATTTTGGATCCACATTCGTTTGTATTTTTACGAAACAGAAATTCGTACATCATACTTATTTGCTTTGCTAAATTGGGTTACGTTGTTATTTCAAATATCGTGGTCTATGACCCATTTTTTTCTTAAAAATACCCGTTAAGTGAAAATTGAGACTATGAACATTTATGTGTACATAGCTACCTAATAGAAACCGTATTTTCATGATATTTTTACATTTGAATATTTGTGACCGACTCTCTCTTAATAAATTCGTTTACTTTGAACCGGAATTGTGTCCCATGTACATGCTGAGTTTATGTTATGTTATTTATTACACAAATTGTTTTGGATTATTCGTTTACTTCTCTTCCACTCAATATTTGAACCATTTGTTTGTTCGTGATTTCATCAATCTGAGACAAATGCGTTATTTTGCTTTAAAAAAAAATAAAATTCAATTGTTTACTTTGATAAACTCAAGGTTATTATTTGAAATTTTCTTTTAATAGACCTATGTGATTTTGATATTAAAATTTCGTTCACCCATTTCACTTTATTATAAATTTACATGTTCGTAAGATGTAATTGTTTATTCATCTCAATGTTGCCGCTAGTTACGTTGAATATTATTCAGAGATTTACATTCGTTAAACTTTTTGATATTTTGATATATAACAGGTTCGTATATCTAATCTATTTTCGAACCCAATGCGTTATTAACTTACATGTTCATATTTCGTTGGTTAAATGCTACGTTTACTTACCACGTTATTCTCGACCCCATTATTTCAATTACATGTTACGAGGTTCATAATTATAAATGTTTCATTTTCGATTTCATTACCTCGTTTATTTTGTGTTCGACAACGTTTACTTGCTTTAGACACGAGGAATTTATTTTCTTAACTTAGTGTTTTCGCTTTGTCCTTGGCCTGAATGGTCTATCAATGTCTTTTGTAATGTTTTTACGTGTTTTTAATTCATTAGTTTTGAATTTCAACGTTCTATATGATAATTTTATTTATTTATCAAATGTCTATGTCTTAAAACCACACAATAGAGCAAGCTATATGGACCATCCGACGATAGAGGTAATTATGGGTCGCCACGTAATTATCAAAGTCATCGCATGGAAAATATAATAAGTCCGGTTGTGTGAAATAACTCGAAATTTGGAATGATTTTGGGGAACGGGACAAATACAATATGATAAGGGCATGGTGGATACGCCGCTGGTACATCCTATATATAAGTGTCCTTGTCATATTTCCTATTTGTGGCGTTCTTTCGGGTCATTCAAAGATCGGCGTTACTTTATTTTAATATATAAAATTGTTAAAACTTCTAACAAATCCGTATATTAGTTGTTCTCTTATAAATTTTATTTTTATTTTAATTTCGGGAAGAAATTTCTAAAAGTTGTAAATCCTGTAACATTCGTTACTTTTCAAACCCGAAAAGTCGACCCATTTTAAATATTCGGTTTTGTTTCTATTTAAATTTATATATTTTTATAATATTATTAATTAATCTCAATTTTCATTAATGTATTTTATGTGATCATTTCTATGCAATTATACATTTCACCACCTTTGTAGTATTACATACTCATTTAAAACATTCATAATCAAGATCAAATACTTAAGTACATGTCCCATGCAATTTACTATAATTATTATTTAACTACAACTACTACTTTAATTTATTATTATTATTATTATTATTATTATTATTATTAATTTTATTATTATCATCATCTTTTCATATGTTACTTAACTAATAAAAACTAATGAATGTTTTAATTTAATAAAATTTATTAAAATAGTTAAACATTTTGAATACCCTATTAAACAATTTTTAATTTGTGTTTTAATTATATTAAATATGTTTAATTTTCATAATTTCCTTAAGAGATAACAACTCTGTATTTTCAATATAAAAGGAGGACAAATCCTCAATTATTTTCACACCTCAATCCATTCTTTTCTTAAGTTTAAGAGCACTAACAAGTAAGTTACCATTTCAAGCATTTTATAGCTTTTGTTTTGATTTTATCTTAAATGTTCATACTTGTTCATAAGTTGTTCTTCATGATCATGTTACTTTTATCATAAAATATTATATTTTGGTTTTAAGAATCATTATGATCATGGATATCCAAGACGAACACTTTGATTTTTTTAAATCTTGGATCAAGCCTAGTTATTTTGCAAGAACAAACATGAATATATATTTATCTAAATCTTATGATTCGTTGATCATCATAACTTACAAACTTTCTTTAAATAAGATTATTTATAAAAATTTCTTTTATTTAAAATATTTTACAATAGATATAACATACTTCATATGTTTGAATTAATAATTGAGTAAAACAAATGTTTAATCATAAATTGTTATTAATATTATTATTTAATCTTATACTAATAAGTTATAATTATTTGTCTACAAATCATTCTTCAACTAATAAACATCAAATGATTTATATAAATTTTATTCATTTTTGTTAAACTCATTAAAAATCCCCAAGTCCCCATTTACCATAAGTTAATTAACTTTATAATTCCGGTTACTAGTCCTTGATTTTTTGTATCTTCGTTATTATTTATAGTTTCGTGAGATTCAATTGCATCGTTTGTTAACTCGCTTTCGGTTAGTTATTTCAAGTTGTCTCCAATATCAAAGGTGAGTTTTTCACACCCCTTTTTACGCTTTTACTTTTGGCGGTAGCATATATATCCTATCCAAATTACAATTTCGTTTATTCATTATTTACAAACTACAATTCGCTACATGGACTTGTGTGTTTATTTTCTTACTTGCTCAAAGATTACGTTCTCATGGTTTCCTCATTAAGTATGATCATACGCCCCCCTATGCACTCAGGACCTCGATGTTATGAGTGGAATAGGGACCCCCGATCCGAGTACGTTGGTTGTTACCAACAGAAAAGACACTTACTTGCGCTATTATCCGAGTACGTTGGTGCACAATCCCAACTGGAAATGACCTTACTTGCTCATTTACGCTTGTTCATGGAATTGTAGATTTTTATATATATATATCAAAACTTGTGTGAACTCACCAACTATTCATTTAGTTGACATTATTTTATATATATGCTATAGGTACCTTATTTAGAGAACGCTGCAATGACGAAGACATTAGTACTTAGGTTATATTAATAAATGAACAAATTGTTAATTGTTCTTTTATTTTCCTTGTATTTATTGTTACAAATTTGTGTACATGATGTTTAAATAAATTAATTATAATATTGTCACTTAATAGTGTCACATGTGTTTTGAGCAATCTGTACGTCACACTCGGGCGTATTCCGCTTTAGCCGGGGTGTTACAACGGAAAACTTAAGTAATTAAACATGATTGTTTAAAAGTAAGTTATCCCGAAATCGAGTCTTGGTGTTTTTATCCATAAGCTTTACTTAACCTTTGTTAAGTAAGTGAGTGGGGATTGGTTTAATGCAATAGTGCACGACCCCTTGTTAGATAAATACCAAAATGGGATTTAACGAGTGTTTGGCTTAGTCGGTTCGGGTCTTGATAAGTTTTCAAGTCCGAACCCGACATTCCAAAGTGATAAATATTATGAGATAACTTATTAACAACATAAACTTAACTAAGTTAGGAGTTCTATGAGGAAGAAACTCCAGACGTCAATGTTAAGTGGGTGTTCGGTCTTGTCGGTCCAAGCTTGTTATAAAATCAAGTTGGTTCCGACATACCAAGTATTTTGAGAAGACATTTATAATCAGTTTATAAAAAGACCTTAAAAGAAAATATGAGATTCAGTGGCCCGAAACACAACTAGTGTGTTTTAAGCGAGTGAACTCGGTTTAGTTCGGTTTGTTTGGTTTGGTTGGTTCAAGACTTGGTATATCACCAAGTTTGGATCCAACAAATCCATATCATAACAACAAATACAGAAAGTAAATAAAAGAAGTTCAACAGTTGAATCTTACATACAACTTGTTTTAAAACAATTAAATAAAAAGTTAAACGAGACTTCGGTTTCGGTTCGGTTCATGACTCGGTATGAGACCGAGGTTGGTTACCACATACCCAAAACCATAGAATCTTAAAAACTCATATCTTAAACAAAAATAGTAAGCTTAAATGAATTAAAATGTTGAAATGGACTAAAATAGCCCTTTCATGTAAATTTGCCTTAGGATGGTATAAACACCTAATTCAACCATTGCCGAAGAAGGGAAAACAAAGAAGTAAATATTATAACATAAAAAAGCTGAAACTACAAGTTTTAATTACCAAAAACGCATTCAAATCAAAGTTTAGCTTCTGTTGGACTTCAAAAAGTCAAACTGTCAAGAACATGAGAATGAAACTTATAACTCTAATTTGAGCGAGTGTTTGAAGTGTGAGCAGCTGGAAAAATGTGGAAATGAGTTAATATTTATAGAGGAATGCCACAAGTCTCCACCAATAGAATTACTTTCATTTTAGTTGATTGGTGGGTTTAAAATCAAGTTAAAATATCAAAAACGAGTAGGAATCCCTACGTGGCCGCCACCCGCGACCAGCCTACCCCCTCCTGGCCGCGCGACGAGGCTTGCCATGGGGGTGGGTTGGTCTCCAGCTTTGGTTCTTTGGCGAGTTTAGTCCCCGAAGTTTGTTTTAAGTCGTTTTTATCAATAAAGAGTGTTTTAAAATACCATAAATAGCCTTACAAGAAAATGAAAAGTATGAAACGTGATTATAACTTACAATACACTATTTTTTAATATAAAAGGTTCCGAAAAACAAAACGGGCCGGGTTACCCTACAAATACAAATATGGATCAAACCGAAAATGATGAATGTCACAGTTTTCCCTACTTTTGGAAATTTCATCCCGAAATTAAAATAAGTTTAAGAAAAAGAGACTATTACTAACGGATGTTGTTTTAGTAAGGCAATAGTATTTAAAAAATTTAAGTTAAAAGAATAACATCAAATCCTCGGATGACTAGAAAATGGCATAAATGAGAACATCACAAGGAAACTTATATATAGGATGCACTAGCGGCGCATCCACCATGCTCTTGTCATCTAGCATTTACATCGTTTTTCTAAAATCATCCTCGGCTCCGAGTTATGGCACACAACCGCACTTACTATGGCTTCCATACGAGGATTTTTGTAATTAAGTGTGCACCCATAATTATATAGATCATCGTATGGTCCACATGGTTCGTCCCATTATGTGGTTTGAAAGACATATTTATTTTGAAATCTTAAATATTAGGAACATAAATAAAATCTGTTGAATTTTACCAATATTGACAAACCAATACTAGCAATTGAAAATTTTTTAGGTCGGCTTTTAAATAAGTAGGAAAAATGAGATAAATAATTGAAACAACTAAAAATTTAATGAGTCACATGACATGACCTGGGGTTAAAATAACAATTCGGTTAAATAAGTATAGATGGTCGAACATATATAGTTATAGGGTAAACAATATGAAATGAGACTTGAAGTGTAAGGCCCCGTTACCGGTACCCTACTTTGAACGTTGGATTTACTCATTGACATAGTTCTAAATATCAGAGTTAAAAAAAACATTTACGGAATATTAAAAACATTTAAACCATTACATTACATGACCATTAATCCCTGTCTTAACAAGCATTCAAATTATTTAAACATAAGACATTGTCTTTTTAAAATAACATAACATTTATTGAGATGCTAGCTTCTTCAAGATCATGCCATGTGCTTCCCCTTATGCAAGTTGCCTCAACTACTCACCTGCGTGCATACTAAAAGTCAGATACGCTGAGTGAGTTCTAGTTAATCACACGACATACAATCTGTTCACATACTTTCACACGTGCCCGAAGATGTGTACATTATTCATACTTTACTTTACTTGCATAACTATCCATACTATATAAAGAGCCTTCCATACTATAACCTCACAGATATTATAAGGGTCTGGTCCCCAACATCACAGATATTATTAGGGTCTGGTCCCTACCATCACAGATATTATAAGGGTCTGGTCCCTATCCTCACTGATATTATTAGGGTTTGGTCCCTATCCTCACAAATATTATTAGGGTCTGGTCCCTTTATATTGTGCTACTGTAACATACATGTCCTTTACATACTTGCCTTAATAACACGTGCAATATCCGAAGATCGTTCACGTACTATTTACATACCATACATATATCATACATACATCATACATACTTCATACATACATCATTCATACATCATATATATCATTCATATCTTTAGCTACCACCTGGCGGTCCATGGAATATCCGAAGATCGTTCATGCACCGTCAAGCAATCATCATACATAATTCATATAAGGCATACACTTACCACTTAAGGTAAGTGTATTAACTATCACATCGAGTATGCACACCTCAATGCGGTTGCGTTCACCGTTTACGGTTATTCCCCTCTTTAGCTGTGCACGACTAACTGTATAAAAATTACGCATATTAATTACTATCACTATCCATATCGTATTTCTAGTCCAATTATAACCCTCAACGAACGGGGGTCCGGGGGCAGCACCCTTGGAAGCGGGGTCTAGGGGCCGAAGCCCCTAGCAGGGTCCAAGGGGCAGAGCCCTTAGCTGGGGTCGAGTTGCCAGGTCAGCTTGGAAAAATATTATTTCCATTAACTGTCTTAACACATTTTCCATTAGAATTTTAAATCATTAATTAATTTAATAACTTAAAAGTTCAAGGGCTTCTTTGTAATTATATCATTCTTTTGTAAGTCAGGGACCATTTTGTCATTTTGTTAAACTTCTAATTCGTTACATTGTTCTTAACGAATTGGGCTATCATAACGAACTGGTCCTTTAAACGAATTGGACCACATAACGAACTGGTCCTTTGACGAATTGAACCTCATAGAGAATGACCCCTCTCTGTAACGAATTGGACCTTCTAGTTCGTTATCTCCTTTTAACGAATGACTATAACGTATTGGGGGCTAATTCGTTATCTTTTCCTTAACGAATCTGAATACGAACTAAGGCTAGTTCGTTAAGCTTCTTGTAACGAATCATCTGACGAATTGCCTCTAATTCGTTAACTCTCCGTTAACGAATTAGGGTTAGGTCAGAGAATGTCAGAAACATTCTCTGACATTCCCTTCCTTGTACCCGCCGCCTTTCCGGCGGCCGTCGTCGCCGGAAAACCGCGGGTTCACCGGAAAAACGTATTTTTGCACCATTTTCACCGTTTTTTATACCGTTCGATCCAGATCTGAGCTAGGGATACCCGATTCCACTAGATCTCATGACTTTAACGGTTTAAAGGTGTCGGCTCGTCATTTCACAACTAGATCTAACGGGTTTGAGCTCATACAATATCATACTATCATTACCTTGGATCGGGATTGGTTTTCCTTGGTGATTTCGGCTATAGAGAGAGAGCAAGATGAGAGAGAGCTAAGTGTGTGTTTTGGTGGTGTTTGGAATATGTGTAAATGAATGAAAAATGGGTAATTAAGGTTTATATAATTATGGATAATGGGTTTAAGTCCATGGTCTTTTCCTTCTTTCCTTCATGACTCAAGTCCATAACCCATATTCATTTTACCCAACACTAGCCCGACTCATAATAATTCATATTCTCATTTTATTAACCGAAACTAGGAAATGGGATGTTACATGTAGTCAAAAGTTACAAAGATAAATACCAGTGTTTATAACTCGAGGCACAAAATTAACAATAAAATCGATAAGTGAATACTTGAAAATGAGAACTCCGATAAGTGAAAACTTGAGGTTGAGATAAACAACGATACAATTAACAATAAAATCGTACGATGAGTTTCATATGGGAAACAAACTTGAGGTCATAAGCATTTATGGATATGATTGTGTGAAGTAAGGTGAAATAACATGAGGATGAGGTGGGTTCTATGGGGTAGCGTAACCATATATCAAACATAAAATAACAATTGTTTAACTTAACAAAATATCAAAGAAAGGTGATAAAATGCGCATACGACTTTTATTATGAGACAATTTATATAATCATGATTAGAGTGACGGTTTCCAATAGCACCGACGTTTGTGAACAACCATGCGTAGGCCGTTAATTGCGTAACTGAGGTCATGCGGTGAAAAACATAAATATCGCCTATAATGAGCAATATAGTCGTGACAGAGCTATTGTTTGAAAATGAAACGAAATTGTAGTGAAACTGAAGGTTGAAGTGGTGCATAATAAACACACAATTGTTATCGAATAACCAGAATTCGGATACGAATAATCGAAACACAAAACTGAAATCTCGAGTACATATAGTTGTTATAGAAATATCTTGTTAAAATGTAAAGAACATCAAATAAGAAATGAGACTTGAGATAATGGTGAAGTATGTAAATCGCATATCGTAAATTATTAGAAGATAAAATTCAAAACAAAATTTCGAGTAAAGTGGTTATATCCATCCAACAAACGAAATATAATAACTGAGCATCGCGGTAGCACATAGTTAGAGAAGCTCCTAAATTGTAATCAAGTAAATCTCGATAGTTAAATTCTTAAACGAATTTTTTGAGTATATAAAACCTTTATGATGATATCGCTTTTATTGAAAATAAACCGTAAAAGGAATAAGATGTGCGGAAATGTGAGGTAATGAAACGCATAAATTGTTATTGAATAATCTGGAATAAATAAAATTTATACCGAAATATCGAGTATATAAAGTTGTCGTGGAAACGTTCCAAAAAATTTAATTCATAAAAAAATGAACATTGAGGCAACACGAAATAATAAAATTTGTAAACTGTTATTGAATAAATTTTGAAACAACATTCGAAATGAGACTTTGTGTGTATAAGTCATTATGGTATCATCACTTTTAGTAAAAAAAAGGATCATGACTGAAACAAACATTGAGGCAATGCGATATAGCGGAACACATAAATAGTTTATTGAACAAACTTGAAGATGGAATCCAGAATAAAATTTCGAGTGCGTAAAGTTGTTGTGACAATATCACTTTTAAATGAAAAGAATTTATAATGAAATGAGTATTATGAATAAGCGTAATACGTATATTGTTATCTTGAAAGCAAAAGTCAATAATTTTAAAATGGAAATTTGAGTACGTGAAGTCGTTATAATACATTACTTATAAAAAGTCAGCAGAAAATTAGGCTTGCGTGTGTATGTAAAGGTTTATGCTTTAATGGTGAATGGTTTGGGTACCTTTTGAGGAATGGGTGGGTTCTTTAGTGTCATGTGTAACTGGGTTTACTTGGGTTCGTTTGAGCTCGATGGGCTGGATAAGTTGAGATTGATTGGTTTGGCTTGGATACGGTTTGTATATGCATTTTGCGAAGATGGTTCATATAACTATTGTGGTATTAAGCTTAAAGGTCGAGTGGTAGTGCTATGACATCATGGTTTGTGAGTCGACATAGTATGGGTCAAAGGATTGAGTCACAGGTTGGTAATCTTGGTTTGTGTGTGTTTAAGGAATGTGTTGATGTGCTTGTCGGTGTTTCGTAGTAGCATGATAGTGAAATTGGTAGGTGTTACATAGGGTAAAAGTGTCGGTATTGGGGCTTTTTGTTGAGTTGATAATGTACATCTTGGATTTGCGTGGAGTTTGGGTTGGTGAGGGCATAACATAGGTTTGGTAGGTTTCGTTTCTCTTCGTGGTTGGGGAAAAATCGATTACGTGTGAAGATATGGTAGTGGAAGGAGGCCAAAAACTTGATGTGCTAAAAGTAGTAATATATTTAATAACTAAAAATAAGCTATTCTAGACACTAAGTAATAATTCTAGACTCTTAACTTAACTAAAACTACTAACCGGCAAGTGAACCGGTCGACTCTAGTACAGCTAAGTAAGTCCGGATATCGAACCCACAAGACTCTTTAAATTACGTATATGAACTAATTAATTAGACTCGACAAACTGACACGACTATTTATTTATATATTAAGGGGCGTTTATTATAATACTATTAATTAAACTAATATTAAAATCTAATTAATAAAAAGACAAGTAAAAACAAAAAGAATATTTTTATGAGTTTAAATCAGATGACGATGAAAAACCACCTAGGCTAGAATCCCCAAAGTTTCAGTTATCAATTAATCGGAAAATGATTGTTATGGAACCGAGATCATAAAATAGTCACTTAAAAGGAAACCCAAATAGGACCCCTGACCTTTCTCAAGAAGACGCCTATGGATTTCAGTTAAATTCTTAAAAACACCAATTTTAATATTAAACTTCCTTACGGTTATCTAATTAATTATGATAGAGTACCTTTATAATGAAATCCTACCTTACAGCGCGGAAATCAAAGGTAATTTGACTAACTTAATTGACTCGCTAGACAATACTAATTAATCAAACCTAGACGGGCTCCTTACGAAGAACTAAATCAAGAAATCTCAATCAACAAAGATCTAGCAATAACCTATCACCTTACAGCTTTCTAGGTTAGCAACACACTTTTTTTCGTTTGACTAATAAAATTATTCCTATGATCTTATTCGAATTCAATCATAAACTAGTCAAAAACACAAAGTAGATGACCTAACAAAATCCTATTATATGAAACAATCACCAAGAATTTTGTGGAATAATAAAAATAGAACAACCAAAACCAAGTACACATACGCATCAATCAAATAAACCAAACAATTTACTGAATCATAAAACTATAACGAAAAGCAAATTCCAAATAAAATAAAACTTCAAACAATGGTTCTAGTTTCTTTCGAAATAATGATGCGTGATAGTGGTGTAGATCACATGACTTTTCTAGTTTCTTTTATTTTTTCTTTTTATAAGTTTTATTTTTTATTAGGAAAACAAATTTAGTAATTAATATATAAATATAATTCAAGAGAAAAATAATGATCATAACAAATAAATGTTATTTGAAGTTTCACTTGTTATTCTCAAGTTTGGTAAAAGTATTTCGCTTTAGCTCATTATCTCTTATAACATTAAAAACCCACTTATGAACCAACTAATAATAATATTCAATAAAAACCTAGCTCAAGAATACTTAAAAGTGTAGGAAATATTTATATACTAATATGTATATTTTAGACCACATCAAATATTCCCACACTTAAACTTTTTTTCGTCCCTGAAAAAGTCATATGCAATGGAATCATAATCGGAAAAATGATCTTAAAAACATATAGATTAAATTAAAAAAATATATAGAAGAATGCAAAAACCGCGATCACCGATATAAGATCCAACGATTATAATTACTTAGTGCTTTTACACAGTTAAGACCCGCTTATTTTCAGCTTTTACCGGACCGGACCACCAAAACTTGACTTAAATCTCAAAATTAGCAGATTTAAAACTTTTTGTTGCTCTATTTTTTTATAAATAGTTAAGACGATCAAGGGTATTGTTTATCAACCTAAGCTTAAGCATCAAAGTCTACCAAGCAGCCATTAGATATGATTAAGGTACAATTAATTTATAGCTAGTGTTCCCCACAACATGACATACCCCCGTTATCAAGCAATACACCGAACCATTACCATAGGTGAGTATGCAAAATTTCATCTGTAGGGCTTACATGTGGCGTGTCCCTTGTGGTCCGTTTCTTAATGGTAATGAGAGGCGAGCAAGGGGACCCCACATGACTAACAGCGTGGATGATCAAGTCTGTAATGTATTTGTACTTTTGTACTTTTGTGATCATGTTTAAAGACTTATGTGGCAGAAATCTGCGGGTTTGCTCTTTTTAGCTTTATTTTAAATATTCACAACCCCACTGAGGAATTGTGAATACCCAGATGAATAGTCGGCATACTGACCCATGGTCTCCGGACCCGGGGCATCCCATCAATACAAGATTTAAGGTTATAAAACCATACGCCAATGATGTGTAAAACACTAAAACTAGCAGTTTAAGATTTATATCACAGGCTACACGGCATACTCTAACGTTAAACCTACCCAAGCATCATATGATAACTTATTCAAAATTTTAAACTTTCAAACTTTATGATATTTCCACTTTTCATACCAAGAATTGAGGCTTGAGTATGGCTGACCTTTCATTACTAATTTTCCACGGACAAAACGCTTTACACACAAGAGATTTCCGACCCATTTTATCTAATTGCCCTTTCATTTCAAGCCTGAGCCTACCGACACATCCCAAGTTAAGTGCGTTTTCTTTTATTTATCTCTTATTATTAGTAGTTTGAAAGACCAATTTCTGATTTTTCTATCATCTTCCATTTTATTGCAAAAATTTTCATTAAACTCTTGGGACATTTCAATTTTATTTTAATTTTTTTTTATTTTTTCCGAAAATATCAATTTACCATCCCCACACTTAAATTTCACATTGTCCTCAATGTGAGAAAAAGGAAATTACAAATAAAATTATGCAAAAATAAAAATAGACTAATGAATTGGAACAGACTCCCCCGGTAAATAGACGATATGCCTCGTGAGTCGTGTTCCATGCACTCCAATTTAAACGCGATCAGCAAAGTATCTTCAAATGACGTCATTTTTCACGAACAAAAGCAGCAATCCTGAAACAAGTGGCATCCCCACACTTGTTTAAAACCATATCCCAACAACCATCTAATAAACAACCTCAAGTAAGAGAAGAAACAACCTGCAGAGCAAAGAAGTAAAAACAAAATAGAAATAAAAATAGAAGAAAAAGATAGTACCGGGTTGCCTCCCTGAAAGCGCTAAGTTTACTAAAAGTCTTTAGCCAGACTTACTCCCAAAACCTCAATCAGGAGGCTTCTCCTTGATCCTCTTTCCATCGGTGCTCCTTAACACTCTCCTCTTAAAATCAGTTGGGAAGAAACTAATTTCTAAACACATGTAGGCCCAAAAATACGCATTTAGCTCGATCCACCCATTATCAAAATTCTGAGAATATGACCAATTCGGCACACTTTGATTCCTGAGCCCGAATATCTTCCTTTTTGGGGATCTTGATTTACGTGGCGATCCACGACCAACTATTTCTAAAAACATATTCGCTTTACCGTGCAGACGTGGATGATGTTTCCCAATGAGATGAAATTCTTTACTCTTCAGTTCTTCAGATATCTCTTGTGATTCCTCTTTGACATTTAGTTTCTTAACCGGCTTCCTGAATAACAAAACTTCAAGCTCCTCAAGATCTCTTCCGGGGTTAAAATCTCTGTCATCCATATCAGCTAAACCCGCCAAATCTTCACCAAATTCATCCCTAAACTCATCCTCCCAAGAGGTAATACGCTCCTCTGTCTTATCCTGCAACCCAACATCCTCAAACTCGATCGTCGGCTCATTAAATTGTATTTGATACTTTAAGCATGACTGGAAATCATTCATGATATCTGAAAGTGATGCTTTTGGATTAATGCTATGGATGACACGTAAAACATCGTATAATATCTCTTCTGGATGTGGTATGTGTTCCATCATTGCGCCAGATGAGTCTTTACAACTGATAATATTCCCCATCTTATCATAAACCACGCAGAATTTAGGCTGATAGCTGCTTTTATCTAGGTGGTCCATAATTGCCTGTATTTTTGACTCCCATATAGTTAAACCTCTTTGATCTTTATGAGGATTTTCTTCAACTCTGGCCCCGTAGTAACAATCCATGAAGATCACTTCAAATATAAACTTAAACAGAAAAGGATCACGAGCACCAAATAATAGTAAAATAAAAAATATATTAAACAAAACTAAACTAATTAAAAGAAATTAAACTAAATTATATTAACCTAACTCCTACAACTCAAAACAAACTATAAAAAAACAAAAAAAAGAAAGAAAACTACTTAGACTCTTACGACTAAAATAAAAAAATAGCACGTATGTAGCAAGTAAGTCTAATAAAAACTAATAACGCAATCGCCAAGAGTCCCCGGCAACAGCGCCAAAAACTTGATGTGCTAAAATTATTTATATATTTAATAACTAAAAATAAGCTATTCTAGACACTAAGTAATAATTCTAGACTCTTAACTTAACTAAAACTACTAACCGACAAGTGAACTGGTCGACTCTAGTACAGCTAAGTAAGTCCAGATATCGAACCCACAAGACTCTTTAAATTACGTATATTAACTAATTAATTAGACTCGACAAACTGACACGACTATTTATTTATATTTATTTATATATTATAGGGGGTTTATTATAATACTATTAATTAAACTAATATTAAAATCTAATTAATAAAAAGACAACTAAAAACGAAAAGAATATTTTTATGAGTTTAAATCAGACGACGATGAAAAACTACCTTGGTTAGAATCCCCAAAGTTTCAGTTATCAATTAATCGGAAAATGCTTGTTATGGAACCAGGATCATAAAATAGTCACTTAAAAGAAAACCCAAACAGGACCCCTGACCCTTCTCAAGAAGTGTTGGTGCATGATGCCAGCAGTTCATTTATCTCGTGTTTATCCGTGTCTGTAATCGTTATATTGTTCGTATTGTGTTGAACGTGTTTAGTTTACTTTAGTGTTTAGCGAACTTGGGGTAGCGAAGTTAGGACAACTTCGCTTAGCATGTTGGGCGAAGTTGTCGTGTTATATGTGCCCTAACTTCGGCTCACTTGGGTAGAACTTTTAACGGCAGTATTTTGGTAACCAAGGTGTTACGTGTTTTGGTGTCTTTGGTTATTGTCTATGCAATATAACAAGTATTCCTTTATATTCGTGTGTTTACGTGTGATTTACGTGTTCATCATGTTAGCACTCGTATCGTATACGTAGGGGATTCCGCACCCTCGTGTTACGAGATACTCCTGTGTAGATCCGACTGGGAACCTACTATTGGTATCAGAGCATTTTGCTCGTGATTGTGTGGTTCGGGATTATCACACGAGTGTTAAAATTGTTCCGTTAGACCATTCACGGAACTGTTTTACGTTGAAACACTGCTCCTTTGTTAGTTTCTCTACAATACTCATCAATCGCACCCTCCTGCTTCTCCCACAACCCTCCAATTCATCATAATTAGACTGAAAAATTGAGCCGTTCATCAGGCGAAGTTTCCATCACCAAGCTTAGGGTTTTAGCGAAGATATAAGGTTTTAGCGAAGTTACAAGGTTAGCAAAGTTGAAAGATCAGCGAAGTTATAAGGACAGCGAAGTTGTAAGATTAGCGAAGTTGTAAGATTAGCGAAGTTATAAGGTTAGCGAAGTTGGGGCCATGCAAAGTTAGCTAGTAGCGAAGTTCTGATAAGTTCGCTGTTCACTGTTCACAGAATATTGTATTTGGATTCTAGGTCTCGTTTCGCTTAATTATGACTTCGATAATCATCACAGAACTGGTAAAGATGGAAGTTGAAGCTGGTTCAGCAACTAAGGCTCCAAAACTTCTGAAAGGAACTGATTTTGTTGCATGGAAAGATAGGTTCGAGCAGTATGTAAAATATCAAGATGCAAAAATGTGGGTCTGCATTCAAGATGGGTACATCCCTCCAACAGCTATGTTTGAAGGTCAAGAGCAGCTTAAGAAGTACAATAAGATAGAGGATGATGAAAAGAAAATGTATGAGGCTGAAAGTAAAGCATTAGCTGCAATCACCATGGCTCTACCTCAAGAGATTCTTCATACTTTCAGAAAGTACAAGTCTGCCAGAGAATTATGGGAAGCATTAAAGAATCGCTATGAAGGTAATGTTGGGATTCGTAACTCAAAGTCGAAATTGTTGAAAACTCAATTCTCGGTGTTCAAAGGATTTAAGAATGAGTCACTTGATGACATCATCAAAAGATACTATCACTTGATGGCAGAACTGAATAACTACTCCTTGAAGTACACAGAGCCTGAAATTGTAGAAAAGCTTCTCGATGCTCTCCCACCAAAATGGGATATATACACAGTTTTTATGAGAGAAGATAAGGAGTTTGAAACTTTTGATTTGGAAAAAGTGGTCAATAAGTTGCGTAATTACGAGCTGAATATGATAAGGAAAGAGACTCCTACTGATCAGGTTCAGGATCCAGGAATGTATGGTGCAAAAGGGTCTCTAAACTCAAGCTCTAAACCAGAATCGACTGCGTATTACTCAGGAGGTGAACCAAACTCTATTCAAGATGGTCATATGGTGATGAATATGGATGGTGACATATGCTTTGTAGCGGGTGGAAGTAGCTCGTCAAAACCTCAATGCTCGGTAACTCCTCAGCCAATGCCTCTAACAAGAATTACTCACAGATGCCTATGAGTGTGAAATCAGCTGAACAACAGTTTGCCCTTTATGCCTCTTTCATCGCCTCATATGAGAACTACATCAAGGGAAAGATAGTCGACCCTGCAACTTTGGATGAGGATTATGATCAGATAGATGCTGATAAAATGGAAGAAATGGATCTGCAGTGGAAAATGGCAATGATTGTAAGAAGGGTGAAAAGGTTTATAGAGAAGACTGGTAGAAAATTCGTTAGAGAGAGACCGGGTTTTGACAAGTCAAAGGTTCGCTGCTACAACTGTCAACAGAATGGACACTTTGCTAGAGAATGTACAAATGAGAGAGTGGAACGTAGTCAGAACAGGCTCTCAACAGAATGGAAGTGATAATGAAGTTAAAGCTATGGTGTCTCAACAGAACGGTGGGTATAACTGGAATATACAAGTTGAGGAGGTGATTGAACAAGCAAATTTGGTAAACATCGAGAGTGGAAGATGTGACAAAGAGTTAGTGGAGAATCAAGCATATATGGCAGAAGTGAACGATCATCTCTCAGAGGTATGTTCGGAATTTCAGTGTGAACAATGTGAGAAATTGTCTGAACAATTAAATGCTTTAACTGATCAGTATGTTAACTTGGATAAAGAATTAAAAAAGTTAAAAGAGGAACATCATTATTCTAAAAATAAAGAAAATAGTTTCTCGGTAAAATTAAAAGCTAGTGAAAAAGATATAAGAAGCCTTAAGGTCATACTTGCTGAGAAAGTTCAGGTCATCGATTTAAGCTATGAAGTCGTGGAAGAAAAGACTAAAATTATAGCTGAAATGGATAAACAGATAGCTGATTACCAAGTAAAAGTGGTGGAATTAAATAGGAAACTTGAACAGTTTATGAATTCCTCCATGATGCTTGATCATGCCCTAAGTGTTCAACGGTCCCCTATAAACAAAGGGGAAATTGGATACAATGAGGTTCCACCACCTTTCAATAATAATTACACTTATAATCCTTGTAATCAGCAATCTGAAAGTGTTGAAACTGATCAGTCCGAACGGGTGATGTGAAAGTCAACCCGGTACCCGTTAAAGTCAATAAAAGCAATACTAATGTTAATACTAATGTTTGTAACGAATTGTCACATGTCAAAGTTCAAATTCCGTCAACTCTGTCAATAGAGATGATGAAGTTGTGTTACTCAAACGGGGGGAGAGTTATGTTTTTGATGAAAAGAAATCTACGTTAAACCCATTTGTCCCCCCTATGTTAGACAACCTGTCAGTAACACACCCTCATCTTCTGCTACAACTTCCGAAACGAATGTTCGGATGGACTCTAGTTGTCCTAATAGGTGTTGTTTTAGGTGTAACAAGAAAGGACACCTTGTCAATGACTGTCCTCTGAAAAGGAGAAATTCTAGAAACATAAGGCCAACAAAATCTGAGAATAAAACGCACTTAAAAACTTATGCTGGTAATAATAATAATGCCTCCAACTTTAACCGTTGGACAAATTCAAGATTTCAAAGAAACCAACCTCAATTTTACAAAAGAAACCACAGATCATGTAAGTTTGAATACAAGAATGCTAGAAACTCAAGAATGTTTGAATGGCCTCATAACCAATTTTCTAGATTTTCTCCATTCAGCTCAAATAGAAACTTCCCTCAACGGAACTTTGGACAACCGAGGAGTTGGATATTGTTTAATAGGTTTGATCAACCCAAGACCAACATGTCTTGGGTCCCTCCTTTTTAATTTGTTTCTTTAATTGTGCAGGAAGAGTCGAACTGGGCTGTGAACAACATGTGGGTTGTTGACAGTGGCTGTTCCCGGCACATGACAGGTAACAAGAAATTGTTACGTGATTGGAAAGCTGTTCAAGGCGGAAGGGTTAGTTTTGCAGGAGAAAGTGGAGGAAAAATTACTGGAATCGGTATGGTTACAAATGGTAGAATAAAGTTGGAAAGGGTAAATTTCGTGGAGGAGTTAATGCACAATCACTTGAGTGTCTCTCAGATATGTGACAAAGAATACATTGTGCATTTTACAAAAGATGAGGCTCTTGTGCTTTATCCTGGTTTCAAGATTCCTGAAACTTGGATTGTGATGAAAGCTCCAAGAGAGAAGAACACATATGTAATGGACATGCGGTCAACCGAGATCGCAACGGAAGAATCATGTCTACTGTCAAAAGCAACGGAGTCTGAGTCGGAACTGTGGCACCGAAGGATGGGTCATATCCATCTTCGAAAGATGAATTATATCGTCAAGAATGGACTGGTACTTGGGGTTCCTCTAAAATGTTTCAATTTTGAAGATCAATGTTTGTCATGCAAGAAAGGGAAACAGCATAAGAAACCACATCACTCCAAATGAGTCAACTCAATTGTCACAACTCTATATTTGCTTCACATGGATTTGTATGGTCCCATAAATGTCAAAAGTCTCGGTGGAACGTCTTACTGCTTGGTTGTGACTGATGATTACTCACGTTACTCATGGGTTTATTTTATGAAAACAAAAGATGAAACAGTTCAGTTGGTAATCAACTTGATTACCAAAGTAGAAAATATTGTTGGGGGAAAGGTCAAGTTCATCAGGAGTGACAACGACACAGAATTCAAGAATTATCAAATAGAGATGTTTTGTTTGCAGAAAGGGATTGAGCATCAGTTTAGCGCACCATATACTCCGCAACAGAATGGGGTAGCTGAGAGAAAGAACAGAACTCTAATCGAAGGCGCCAGGACTATGCTGGCAGACGCTAAACTTCCCGTGGTGTTCTGGGCTGAGGATGTTGCCACAGCCTGCTATATCCTTAATCGTGTTTTAACTGTTAAAAGATTGAATAAAACTTGTTATGAAATTATGCATGGTTGAAACCCTAACCTGAAAGGTCTTGAACCCTTTGGGTCCCCATGTTCGATTTTAAAGACTAACTCAAAGTTTGGTGAGAAAGCCGACGAGGGTATTCTCGTAGGCTACGTTGTTGGAACACCCAACAGAAGAGTCTTTAACCTATCAAACAACAGGGTTGAGGTGGTCTGTAACACTGACATTACTAGTTATAAACCATCAAAGCCTAGCATGGGACCGGTAGAGGCTTTCGACTATGATAAATTATTTAAATCTTTTTAATTTGCCTTACTTGGATTTTGCAGAAACAGATGACAGGATAGCCACTCAGATGCTATTCGATGAAGAAGAGACCATCATGCATAGCCCAGAATGTAGTAAAGATCAAACTATCACTCCTAATGCCATTGAATCGCCTGCCGCCTCAAATGAAGATGGCTTTTTCAACCCGTTTCACACTCAGCACAACTCGAATAAACTCTTTTCGAATCTTGAAGAAAACTTACAAGTGGATCCCATTCAAACTACTAAGATCCACAAGAATCATCCCCTGGAGAATGTGATCGGTAACCCCTCTGATGGTGTGCAAACCAGAAGAAGTGTGGAGGAGAACACCTGTGTGTATGCGAGCATTAGAGACACTGGTATTATGAATGAATGCTTGTATGCCTGCTTCATCAATCATATTGAACCAAAGAACTATCAGATGGCATTAAAGGATAGCTCGTGGGTAGAAGCCATACAAGAAGAACTGGCACAGTTTGACAAAATGGAAGTATGGCAGTTGGTTGAAAAACCACGAGATGTGACTGCAATCGGTACTAAGTGGGTTTTCAAATGCAAGAGAGATGAGAAATGGGTAATCATTCGTAACAAGGCAAGATTAGTTGTAAAAGGGTTTAACCAACAGGAAGGGATAGACTACAATGAAGTATTTGCTCCTGTGGCAAGATTGGAGGCAATCTGACTGTTCTGGCCTTTGCTGCACACAAAGAGATGAAAGTGTTTCAGTTGGATGTTAAAAGTGCGTTTCTTAATGGAAAAGTCGATGAAGTGGTATATGTTGAGCAACCTCCGGGTTTCTCTGACCCAAACTTTCTTGATCATGTGTACAAGCTCAGCAAAGCATTATACGGTCTACATCAGGCCCCACGAGCTTGGTACGCAACTCTGTCAGATTACTTGCTGAAGAATGGATTTGAGAGAGGGAAAATCGACAGTACTTTGTTTGTAAAGAGAAATGGGAGTGACTTTCTTCTCGTCCAAGTCTATGTGGACGACATCATCTATGCTGCCTCAAAAGTTTCTATGTGTCAGGAGTTTGAAGCAGTCATGAAGAAAAGGTTTGAGATGAGCGCCATGGGTGAATTAACTTTCTTTTTGGGTTTACAGGTAGATCAGAAGAAGGATGGCATGTTCATTCATCAAACTAAGTATGTTCACGATGTGCTTAAACGCTTTAAGATGGATGACAGTTCTCCGTTTGACACTCCAATCCGCGTCAACCACAAACTTGGTGCTGATTTCGAAAGTGATGAAGATGTAGTTCCCACTCGGTATTGGGCAATTATAGGTTCTTTAATGTATTTACTGCTTCTAGAACTGACATTATGTTTGCAGTTTGTCTTTGTGCTCGTTTTCAGGCCAACCCCAAGGAATCGCACATGAAGGGAGTGAAGAGGATCTTGCGGTATCTTAAAGGAAAACCTAAGTTGGGTCTCTGGTACTCAAAAGGAGGAGAACTGGATCTGGTAGCATACGCCGACTCTAACTATGGATGATGCAATCAGAACAGGAAGTCAACAACCGGTGGATGTCAGTTTCTTGGAGGAAGATTGGTGTCATGGTAGTGTAAGAAGCAGACCTCTGTAGCCATATCCACCTGCGAAGCAAAATACATGGTAGCATCAAACTGCTGCTCCCAGGTTTTATGGATACAACAACAAATGCGCGATTATGGTCTGAATTTCACTCAAACTCCTATTTGCATTGATAACACTGCTGCAATCTCAGTAACTAACAATCCCGTTAAACATAGTAAAACTAAACATATTGACATTCGTCATCATTTAATACGAGATTGTGCTGAGAAGAAATTAATTGTGCTTGATAAGGTTGATTCACTGGATAATTTTGCCGATCTTTTTACAAAAGCGTTTGACCGATCCCGTTTTCAAAACCTTGTTGAGCTTAATGGGATGATCAATCCTGAGTAACCTTGTTTTCCTCGTGTTTTTATTTTAAAAAAAACATCACTATCGCTGAAAACTATGTCGGTAGCTTAAGTTTGAAGGACATATTCCTGAATATGTTTGGTCCTTACATCTACTTGTAGACTATAAGGATAGCCATTAACCTAATAACTGAGAGCGACCGGGGCGGTTTATGATGAGTTTTTATTCCTTCGCTGAAAATTATGTCGATTATACTTAGTCGGATGGACACGTATTTATATGTGGTTGGTCCTGCTGTTCCACTGGATCTTTAGGATAGCCATTTACTTAAAGACTTGGAATTGATCAGGGCGTCTGAATATAATTTTTTTTTGGGAAATGATATACTTTTTCAGTCCATTACTTCGCAAGAAGTTTCAAAATTGGTGTTAATATGAAAATTGATCAAACCTTGGAAAGTGATAGATAAACTGATTTTGGGTGCCTAACCGGTGAAGTTATTAGGCCTAAAAGACTCTAGAATAGTCATTGTATGTTATGGTAGCTTTCTATGGTGCGTAAAAGTCGAAGTGATACAAACTAAAACTACTCGATTTACTGTGGAGAGTCATTTTGAAATGTGCATGTCTCCACATATATCTCTCCGAATGATAGGCAGAAAAGTAATTACCCAGTCATACACAAGCCGTGAGTGTCTTGATCCCCCGCGAAGAGTGTGTTAGTATTCTGCAGTGATCCAGATTCGGGACTTGCAGGCATTCGTTATAGTTACAAAAAAAAAAAAAAAATTTCAGATATTATTATTATGACTTACTAAGATCATCAAGTCACAAATATCAAAGATATATATAGCATCAACTGAGTCATGTGAAAGCAATTTGAAAGTGTCGAAGAGACGACTCGTGCATAATGATTGATCAGACACTACGGGTCGAAGTCAAATCGGAATGATCTGGGGAAAGCCAAATACGCCTTGAGAATAAATAGGAGGCATCACTATTTCTCAAGTGATGTCCATCTAAATTTTGAGCTTAATTGAACTTAATCCGTATCACAGAAGCAATGAAAACCATACCAAGTTATATACCTGCCTGCAACCTGTTTCTCTATGTCATAATAACGCTGAACATGGATCTGTGTGACAGCCTCTTAATCAGTATGATTCCTGTTCGGATCTTTTCTAAAACATGTTGGGTTTCTGCAAGGCTGAAATTTAATCCCGTTCTTTTATTTAACCTTTGTTATGTTGCTTGTCTTATGGTTTTTCTCATAAAATTCTTGGTTACTCGTTCTTGATCGATTTGTTAAAAATTAACTACGCTCTGGTGAAGTTTTCTTTCAAGCGAACTTATATCCCTGGCGAACTTAAAAATAGGGCGAAGTTACCTTAACTTCGCCACTAGGTTTTTCTAAACTATAAAAGGTGAACATATGGTCAAAATTGGTCAAACTCTTATTTTTTAAACCCTCGGCGAACTTACTCTTGAATTCAAAATTCTTATTATCGGTATCTCGTCTGATATTAAGGTTCGTTGGACTTCGTTGTGTCATAATTCATGTCTTTTGGTTGTTAATCTGTTCCACAATGTCATGTTTTAATCTGTTTCATTAACAAACCCTTTTGACACTGGTTCTGGTTGATTACAGATTGTTTTGTGGATAATTAGATGTTAGGAATCTAAATCGCCTTACCCTTTACATGCGATCAATGTCTGATTGTCCATATTTTCATCCAACAGGGCCTGGATTTAGGCTGTTTAAGCAGCGAAGTTAGGTTTGGCGAAGTTCACACTAACTTTGCCCTTAAGATAACTTCGCTGCTACAACCCCTGCTCTCTAGTCTATCTTCGCTAATATGCTTGTGTGTTGAGGGCTTAATTAATTTATTATCTGTTACCTGCATAATTCTGATGTGTTGTTCACAAGCAAAGTTCTATCTCCAGCGAAGATGATAACTTCGCCATTGCCATAACTTCGCCCCTGTCAATTCAGCGAAGTTCTAAGCTGTATACATCAGTTATCTAACTTGGCCGGTTTGTTTTGTTCAGGTATGGCTGCTGTGGCTGGTGCTGGTGGTACAGGTGGTGATGAAGGTGACGGTGATAAGAGACAGTTCTTTCCAGGTCATAACATGTATGTCACTTTGGATCCGGATGGTCGTGGAGCTGATGTCTTTCGTGAGATCATCTCGTTTCTCATTCTCTCACGTATCTTTCATGCCATTACAACTACTCTACCAATATCTCTACCGAACATTGAAGACTTTTGGAGGACAGTTGAATATGACTGTCGAGTTGAACCTCCGGTAATGCGTGCTACTATGAACAATCAAGTGGTACAGTTCTCGACTAATCAGATCAGGGAAGCTTTACAGTTCGGGGTTGAAACCACTCAGGACCCTTGTAACAACTCGGGTTTTCCAAATCTAAACCACATGACCCGTTTTTCATTTTCCGAAAATTTTTAAATTTTATTTTAAAATTTTCTTTTCCCCAAACTTTAATGGTGTTGTTATAGTATTCTTTAATTTCGGGACGAAATTCCCTAAAGTAGGGGAGACTGTAACAACTCGGGTTTTCCAAATCTAAACTACACGACCCGTTTTCATTTTCAGAAAATTTTAATTAATAAACGTCACCTTTATCGAGTTAGTATTATTTTATTCTTGGATCATCAAACTATATCATAAAGTGCATTATAATCCAATTAAACTCGTCCTCACCTTCTTTAATCAGTCGCGAATCAAACCCCTATGTTTAATTCCTTTAAAACAGCCTCATCATACCTATTCTCGAAGTGACTTTGGCCGTCGTCTGTGATAACAATCAAACGTTTTTTCGTCATCAATTAAGGCTATGTCGTCAACGCGCGTGACCCGCTTTCGTTATTTTCGGTGTTATCCATTCACTTTTGTTCGTCTATCGAGGTGAGTACCACATTCCCCTATTTTACTTGTTTTTCACGTTTTGGGGACATATGCATAAATATACTTTCTCATATGTACTTATACACAAAACTGCAACTTTGTCTTATGTGTTAACAACTTATACCTTACTTGTTTATGTGCTTATTTGCTTTGTATGCTTCCGCATTCGGAGAGGTCCAACATAATCTCAGTCTAGTATGATCATACGCCAGTTGTCATAGCCTTTGTGCTTCTTGACATCTCAGTTATACTTGCTCATTTGGTTATTTTGTTATTCTCATATGACTTGTTGCAGCTACGTATTTTGTTATATATACTATATGTGCAACTAAACTGGTGTGTTGCTCACTCAACATGTGTTGTTGACAAAATTCTATTTTAAACGCATATGCAGGTTATCATAGAAATTTAATGCAGGTTGGTGAAGACTTAGTGAAGAATTTAAGTTAGAAATGATACGATCAAGGATTTAATTTGTAATTGTTGTTTGTTTAATAAGTTGTATTTTTGTACTTGAATTATTTGAAATTATTAAATAGATATTGAAACTTATATTGTGCATGATAGTAACCTTGAGAGCTGTGACAATCAGTTCGCACCCCTGTATTTCTGCCGTAGGTTGGGGTGTGACAACCCTACTGAGTTCTCGGCTACCTTCAGAAACGGAGCCTTTCTTCGTATGGGGTATTCAGGTCTGTTGGAAGATTCACAAAGGCGTAAGGGGTTTCTATTGGATCAGTGGAGGTTCTTGATTCACGTGATGATTGTGTGCATGTTTGGTCGCAAGGCTGGTTCAGATGGGGTGGGTGCGACAATGCAATCTGCAATGGCTGCACTGACTTACAACAAGCCTTATAGTTTCAGTCAGATGGTATTTTATGAGATCGATCGTCAGCGACGAGCAGTGGCACGGGAATGGTTCTTGATGTACCCAAGATTCTTACAGATGATTCTCAATTATGTTGCTCCCAATCTGCCACAACGTCGTCCTATCTCCTATGTCGAAAGTATAAGCAAGAGGATTTTTGCACAATGTAGGTCATCCAGTGCGCGGAGCAAGCCCGAACTTTGGCCAAGGCACACAACACTGTTTGGGTATTTAGTGAATCCTACTTATGTTGCTCCTCCAGAAGATGAATTTAATGATCCAGCACCGCAACATGTTGATATCCCTCAACCACCTCCTGTGGATCAACCACCACCCGTGGTACAACAAGCACCTCTTGTTGACCCTGTCGCAGCTCCCGAAGAACAAGTTGATCTTGAGGTTGCCTTTGGAGGGCAAGGTTTCTTTGATATGGAAAGGGTTGATCCTGCTGCTGAAGTTCAAGCCTCAGTGGTTGATGTTTCTGGTATGCATGTCTCTATGGTCGTTCCATCTGTGGGCCCGTCTGTTGCCTCTGTGGAGGATTCTGTGGGAACTATATCTGATTCCTCCACTGATGACGTTGTTGAAGCACAACGAGTTCTTGCTAGACAAGAAAGAATTCAAGGTAAATGAAAGAAAGACTCAGATGATAGTGAATCAGGTTATGAGGAAGAGATGTATCGGTTGGTACGACGATCAAATAAGGCAAAGGTTGGTGAAAGTTCAAGGGTTGTCCATTTTTCCCCTCCATCGTTATCAGGTATGTCTATGTTACCTTCTTCTTCGGCTGATCCGTTACCTGTGACCTCTAGTGTACCAATGGAGGTTGTATCTGCACCATCTAGTATAGTTCCATCTACGGCCCAGATGTCAGCACCGGAGATTGTTTCATTGCCACCTCCTACTCTCACTCCAACTGAAGTGGTAGCTATGTTTGTTGAGTCCACATTGGTAGCTACTGCCGGATTGTCTGTTTCAATTTCACCCACTACTACTGTACATCCGACTTCTAATATTCCTGTAAGCTTGGAAATTCCACCACCGTATGCTCAGGATACTTCCCACATGAACTTTGCTTTTTATCCAAGTTTGTCTGATTCTGAGAGGATTTTAGCTCTTGAAAGGGTGGTTGCTGAACAGTCGAGGGTAAACGTTATTCAGACTCAAGCTATTAATCGTCTGGTGGTAGAGAATCAACTGCAGACTGCACTTCTTGTTGAGCATGGTAAGTTGTTTGATCAGCTAAAACAGTTCTTAGCATCTCAGAGGGAGTTGAGTTGCAAGGGTGATGAGTTAAGAACGAAGAAAAGACAAGACAAAGATGATGATCCCAATGCATCAAAAGATACAGGTGGTGAGCTGCCAAGAACTGAACAAACTCTTGGAACCTCCACATCTTAGGGGGAGTCTGCTGGTCCATCAGGCAGTGCATGTGATGAGACAGTGGTTGTTGATGATGAGGATGAGTTGGGTGATGATGTGCTGACTGTTAGTGAGATTGAGAAAATTGGTGAAGAGATAGAGATCGATAGTGGATTAGAGGAAGGAGAGATAGTTGATGATAGTGTTGAGCATGATATTCCAAGTGTTGATCAAGAAAATGTGGTTCAAGATGAAAATGTGTCGGGTGATTCTGAGTGGGAGGAACAGCCTAGGTGGAAAAAAGGCTATGCTCAGTGGTTTTTCAAAACTAAGAAGCCAGTGGTACCCGTGATCTTCAAGAAGAGTTATAATATCAAGGGTTATGCTGAATCAAAGAAAGGTATTATTTGTTGATTGTATGATGAGCAATTAAAGTTGTTTGTGATAAAAAGATATGATGGGATTCAATATTTTGATAAGGCATTGAGATCGCTTAACACTTTGCCTGAATGTGAAGTGAAAGATTTGGCTCGGTTGAGATTGATAAATAGAAGTGATGATGATTTTGCGAGATGGGTTGAAAAGATCGTGTGGAAGGAAAGCGTGAAAGAGAAAAAGTTTGAGCTTCTGAAGCCTTAAAAGGGGAAGCTCATTGAAGATAAGGAATGTGGAATGCGGGCTGATGGCAAGCCCTCGATGGTGATGAAGTACAAGCCGATTCGTTGTTTGAAAGAGGTTCCTTTGAAGCTAATGCCCCAGGATGTGTTGAATGATCTCAAGTGGTGGTATGTTGATTGTCAAACCGCTGAAGCTATGATGGAAGATGAAGACGAACAGGAGATCCTGAGAGTGTATGATCCAATGCACTTGGTTAACTTGTCTCAAGCTGATTTGCAGGTACTCAATGATAAGAAGATTTTCTATATTCCTGCGTGAAAAGAAGAGGGAAAGAAGTACCAGAAGGTGGTCTCTGTCTGTGTGAGACAGGGTGTTCATGCTTGAAGACGGTGGGTACGTGCTTTTTGGATTACAAGACACGGCGAAAGTGATATGAAGCTACTACCAAGGGGGAGTCTGTTGGTGCATGATGCCAGTAGTTCATTTATGTCGTGTTTACAGCGCGGAAATCAAAGGTAATTTGACTAACTTAATTGACTCGCTAGACAATACTAATTAATCAAACCTAGACGGGCTCCTTACGAAGAACTAAATCTAGAAATCTCAATCAACAAAGATCTAGCAATAACCTATCACCTTATAGCTTTCTAGGTTAGCAACACACTTTTTTTCGTTTGACTAATAAAATTATTCCTATGATCTTATTCGAATTCAATCATAAACTAGTCAAAAACACACAGTAGATGACCTAACAAAATCCTATTATATGAAACAATCACCAAGAATTTTGTGGAATAATAAAAATACAACAACCAAAACCAAGTACACATACGCATCAATCAAATAAACCAAACAATGGTTCATCACAAGCCTAGGCAGTCTAATAAGTTTAACCTAGCATCTTAAAATCAAAGAAACAAAAATAATTAAGTTCAACAACCAAGCTCATAATTAAAATAATAAATTCAAACCGAATGATTATGATGCTTGGTTGAGTAGGTGTTGAACCCAAACGATCTTGGCTTGAACCAACAACTTTCTTCTCTCTCTTTTCTTCTTCCTTGAGGCAGATAAAACCCTCTGTTGATCTCCTCTTCTTCGTGCGTAGGGTATTCCCTTTTTAATTGTGAGCTGCTCCTAGTAATTACCTTTTTTTTATTCGGAACTCCAAAGCCTCCTATGTGATTATTTACGTCTTTAGCCCATTAACAATTTGGAGCCCACCTTCAAATATATTTTTTTTACCAATGCCCTGGATACATATGGAGTAAATTAGCATAAACAAAATATGAATTCATTCGAAATAATGACGCGTGATAGTGGTGTAGATCACATGACTTTTCTAGTTTCTTTTTTTTTCTATTTATGAGTTTTATTTTTTATTAGGAAAACAAATTTAGTAATTAATATATAAATATAATTCAAGAGAAAAATAATGATCATAACATATAAATGTTATTTGAAGTTTCACTTGTTATTCTCAAGTTTGGTAAAAGTATTTCGTTTTAGCTCATTATCTCTTATAACATTAAAAACCCACTTATGAACCAACTAATAATAATATTCATAAAAAACCTAGCTCAAGAATACTTAAAAGTATAAGAAATATTTATATACTAATATGTATATTTTAGACCACATCAAAGGAGGGAATTGTAGCGGTGATAATAGTGGAATTGACGGGTTGATTGTGGTGATAGTTTGAGTGGGGGTGTTCAGGGGCTTGCGGTTTAGTTTAAAGGAAACTAACCAACATTAAGTTTAAAATTGAACGTATCATAATTTATAAACAACAAAATTGAAATTGAAAAGGTTGAAACATTTATGAAATTTCATGAATCAAATTACAAATTGAAATTATTACGCGAAACCAAAACTTTTGTGAATCACCATAGATTGTTCGCGTTTCAATCACAACGTGAATATTTTGATATAAATGTTAGAGAGGGTAAAATAAAAAATGTTTATATATATATATATATGAGGTATCAATAAATTTTTTTTAAACATAAGGTTTTATAGGAACACTTGAGAAACATGTTAGTGCATCACCATGATTTCCTTGCTTCAATGAATCCCATTAAATAAGTATTGCTATGAAAATGTCGGGTCGTGCATTGCCTTGTCTTAAATATTTTATAAGAGAAAATTTGGATTAATCAATTTCTTTTAACGTAAATAGTCCTTGAAATGAACAAAATTAAGTAGGAGAAATTATCATACAAACAAAAAAAGATGAAAGTGGTTGAAATCGTATGATGATTTTTTTTTTAAAAATGGTTGAAATCATATGATGATTTTTTTTTTAAAAAATAGATGAAATCGTATGACGATTTTTTTTTCTTTTTATTGGTGGGAAGTCATAATGAACAAAATTGTATGATGAAAGTTTTCATTAGAATTCAAAATGTACTAAATGAAATAGAAGAAATTAAAATAGATGAAATTATGTAATGTATTTTTGCTATGAGAAATCAAGATGAGGAAAACTTGTGTAATAAATTTACCATGTGAAATCAAAACGTATGCGGATTAATTATAACGAAAATAAAGTTATATAAATGAGAATTCGCAATGAGGAATAAATATAAATAAAATGACTAAATAAATACTTGAATAAATATGCTCTTCATAAACATTCAACTTAAAAAGAAAATTTGAATTTTAACAGCGAGAATGTTCATGTATCACCATGAATATTGTTCCAATCCATAAATCTTTAAATGAAAATGAGATATAATGGGGAGTCGAACATTTGCACGTATCACTGCGTCTTTCATGTTTCGACAAAAAAATAAATTCATAATAATAACAAGTAAATCTGAGGAGACGAGATGTTGAAAACACTAGTCCACATATCACCATGGCTTTTATGTTTCCAACAAAAATATAAGGAGGCAGCAGGAACGGTTTTATTCACACAGTTAAAGTTGTTGACTCGTATAACATGGAACGTTTGGCCTAGGAAACAAACACTTAGATCCAATCCTCCTAGGTAAGTCATATCACCTTTGATTCTTGGAATCTTTTTGTCAAATGATCGAATCCTAGTGTTTTGCCTCTTACGGTTGCTACAAACCCGTTATATGATTAATCTTCGAGGATATGAGAAATAACGAGATCCAAGTTAGGTTTGTGATCCATAAAACACAAAAATTATTTATTTATTTTTTTGTGGTAAGGTAAGGATACATTAGAATAATATGAGAGTGTGTGCATGTTTATATATGAGATTTAGTGAAGTAAATAAGTAAATAAGTGCAATGAACAATCAAGTAGGGCAATTACGTATAGGCAACACGTATAAGGACCATTATTCATAAACTATACTAAGCCGTTACGTCTAACCGCCTATTCTATAGTCATTTACCAATTTGTCACACCCTGACCAAAGAAGGCGGAACATGTCGGGGCACGATGGATTGCTCAAGAACACAATGACACTATTAAAGTGACAATACTTACTCAACTTATTTATTTCATTCAATAACTCAAATACAACTTGTTCAAAGATTCAATATTGTAACAACTCGGGGTTTTGAACTTATACTTTTACCCGACTCGGTTCGATGTTCGGGTTATGTTATAAATATACTGCGTTTATTGAATTAAATTGATTATTTTAACAATATTTAAATATTTATAATTATATCTTTTTATATTTTGGCATGTTTAACCCAAAACATAAAGTTTTATCCTTCTTTGTACCCATTCTCTAACTCCAGGGTGCTTTCTGCAAATATTGTTATAACCCTTTTCACCAATCGGATACCCATGACCCAAATCCATAATCCATACCCTTTTTCCTAAACTCGATTGAAATTGAATATCATGAGCCTTAATTCTCGGGCATAAATCAAAATTGATACTATAGGATCTCAATATACCTAAAACCGACTCTGTGTCACACCCCAACCTACGGCGGAAATGTCGGGGTGTGAACTGATTGCTCACAGCTTTTCAAAGTTATTATCCTGCAACATTATTTAAATGACAATATCTATTAATTAAATTAAGTTTTCAAATAAATCAAACACAAACAAATAAATAATCCATAATCATACAACAATACAACTTATATCGTAAATGATCTTGATTAATTATTTTCTAACTTAAATTCTTCACTAAGTCTTCACCAACCTGCATTAAATTTCTACAAACCTGCATATGCGTATAAAATAGAATTTTGTCAACAACACATGTTGAGTGAGCAACACACCAGTTTAAATGTACATATAGTATATATATATATATAAGTATTGCAACAAGTCATATGAGAATAACAAATTAACCAAATGAGCAAGTATAACTGAGATGTCGAGAAGCACAAAGGATATAACGACTGGCGTATGATCATACTAGACTGAGATTATGTTGGACCTCTCTGCATGCGGAAGCATACAAAGCAAATAAGCGCATAAACAAGTAAGGTATAAGTTGTTAACACATAAGACAAAGTTGCAGTTTTGAGTATAAGTATATACAAGAAATATAATTTACGCATATGTCTCAAAAACGTGGAAAAAGAGTAAAATAGGGGAATGTGGTACTCACCTTAACAGACGAGCAAAAACGAATAAGATAATAATAAGAATGTGGGTGATTGATCAAGCTCTTCGAGAAACACTGACGAAATTTCCTAGTAACAGATAATTGAGGAACATAAGTATAATTTGAATAAGGGTACTAAGATTAGATAAATGTTCGGAATTTGATGATCGAGTGCATTCTAACGAAAGTTAAATAATTAATATAAAAGTTTTATCGTAAATAACATGACTTAATTATATAAAAATACTTAAATAATTATCTATAAAACTTTTTAGTTTATGTAAAGAGATTTGTTTATTTAAATCTAAAAATACGTTTAATATATATATATATATATTATCATTAATGAAGATTTCTTTCAGTATTGTAAATAATAAATGATAAGTAATAAATAATAATATTTATATAAATTATGATCTTTTATAAAATACTTGACTCATACTATATTTAATAATTAAATAACAAGATTAAATGTATATGTATATTTTACTTGATTTTATATATAAATATTAGATTTTAAGTTAATATATATTTATATATACATATACGCTTATAAACGTATATACACGAATGAAAAACGTGAGTTAAACGAGTATTATCAAAGTCGGTTTTCACTAAAATAAGTTTAATTAGTTATTATTATTATTATTATTATTAATCTAATCAATTTCTTAAAGATAATAATTAATAGAAACCTAAAAAAAAACGGGTGCAGGGAGGGTCGAACCTGCGACCTATGCTCCCAAACCCTTGTGTTTTACCCAGTAGACCATAAGGTGACGTGCAAAAAAAACATCAGTTCGTTTAAATATAAACACAAGCAGATTCTGCCAAACTGATTAAGAACCCTATAAACCCAATTGATCAAACCGTGTATAATTAATCAAAACAAGTTTAGGGATAATGATCTACACGTCATCGCGAAGGAAACCATATAAACAATTGCCTCTGAAAGTGATCGGAACTGGGTTAAATCGACGCTACAGTGGACGGCCAGACGCAGCAGAAAACAGACATTCAACCAGGGTTTATAATCAAATTGGTTAGAGGGTAAATGACGTCTAAGGTTCGATGATTCTGCCTGGAAGCACAATTGAATTTATCGAACGTTTGAATGTATATTGAATTAAGTTTAGGCTCGGCTACAATAATAAGGAATTACGAATCATTTATAATCGAATTAACATAATTAAACTGTAACATCCCATTTTTCTAGTTTCGGTTAATAAACGAAAGTATGAGTTATTATGAGTCGGGCTAGTGTTGGGCTAAATGGAATTGGATTATGGACTTGGGTTATGAAGGAAAGAGGAAAAGATCATGGGCTTAAGCCCATGATCCATAATTATATAAACTATTAATATCCATTTAATTTCATTTCACACATATTCCATACACCTGCCAAAACACACACTTAAGCTCTCTCTCTCTCTCTAGCCTCTTTCCCTAGCCGAAACATAGAAGAAGAACCGATTCCGACCTAAGGTAATGATAGTATGATATTGTATGAGCTTAAACCGTTAGATATAGTCACGAAACGACGAGCCAACACTGTTAAACCGTTTAAGTCATGAGATCAGGGTGGAATCGGGTATAAACCGAACCTAAGATGAGCTTAGGGGTCACCCTATCTCAGATCTGGATCAAACGGGACGAAAACGGTGAAAAAAAGAGTCAAAACTCGTTTTTCCCGGCGAACCCGCGGTTTTCCGGCGGCGGCGCCGGAAAAGATACGAGGTTAAGGGAATATCAGAGAATGTTCTTACATTCTCTGACCTAACCCTAGTTCGTTAAGGGAGGATTAACGAACTAGAGGCAATTCATCAGTTAATTCGCTAAGGAAAGATTAACGAACTAGCTTTAGTTCGTATCCGATTCGTTAAGGAAAAAGGGTAACGAATTACCCTTGATTCGTTATAGCCAGTTCATTAGAAGAGATAACGAATTAGATGGACTAATTCGTTATATGGACTGGTTCACTATGGAATTGATTCGTTAAGGAGTCCAGTTCGTTAAAGGGTTCAATTCAATATATGAACCAGTTCGCTAAGATAAGCCAATTCGTTATGAACCAGTAACGAATTACAAGTTTAACGGAATGACAAGAACAGTACCTGGACTTAGAAAAGAATGATTTAATTACAAAGAAGCCCTTGGACTTTAAGTAGCAAATTATTTAATGATTCAAAATCCTAATGGAAAATGTGTTAAGACATTAATGAAAATAAAACTTTTCCAAGCTGACCTGGCAGCTTAACCCCAGCCAGGGGCTCTGCCCCTTGGACCCTGCTAGGGGCTGCCGCCCCAAGACCCCGCTGCCAGGGGAGCTGCCCTCGTTCGTCGAGGGTAATAATTAAACTAGAAAAACGATATGTGTAGTGATAGTTTATTGATACGTATAATTATTATACAGTTAGTCGTGCACAGCTCAAGAAGGAATAACGATTAACGGTGAACGTAACCGAGTTCAGGTGAGTTTCTAGCCTCATTCCTTGTTATGTTTTCGGGGCTGTGTGCATAGTCGACGTGATAGTTACTACACTTACCTTAAGTGGTAAGTGTATGCCTTGTATGATTTATGACTGATGATTGCTTGACGGTGCGTGAACGATCTTCAGATAATGCATGTGCCGTCAAGTGGTAGTTAATGATATGATTGATATGTATGATGTATGAATGAGGTATGTATGAATAATGTATGTATGATATGTTCATGGTATGTGAGCGCTCTTCGGAGATTGCACGTATTGTCAAGGAAAGTAAATAAGAACAGGTATGGAAGAAAGGGTGACCGGACCCTAATAATATCCGAGGATGGAGGGTACCAGACCCTAATAATATCCGAGGATGAAGGGAGACCGGACCCTAATAATATCCGAGGATGGAGGGTACCGGACCCTAATAATATCCGAGGTATGTAGGGTGAAATGCCCTTTATAACGTAAGGTGAGCTATAAATGTGTATGGACGAATGAAGTACAGGTTATGTATGTAATGCGTACCTTTGGGCACATATATGTGTATGTAAAGTAAGTTATGTGATTAACTAGAACTCACTCAGCGTAGCTGACTTTTAGTATGCACGCAGGCTAACAGATTGAGACAGCTGGTTTGAGATGGACACATGGCGGGATTGAAGAGGCTGGCATCCGAAGATTGTCATGATGTTTTGAATGTTATAATTTATGTTATGTTTTAAAAGACAAATTATGGATATTTGTAACGAATGGTTGATGTTTTATATTATTCCGTGAAAGTTTTTATTAAATCTGATTTCTAGAACAGTGTTTATGAGTAAATCCAACATCCAAAGTAGGGCACCGGTAACGGGGCCTTACAAGTTGGTATCAGAGCAAAGTTCGAGAGATTTAAGCATCCTACATTCTTAGTCTCAAACAGAGAATGGGATTTAAGTGAGTAAAGAAAGAAGATGCCAGTACAAGAATGCCATGTGTCACTCAAGCAAGCTCAGTAACGGTAAGGTGTATGATTAAATAATGTATGTTAATGTTAGCTTAATTGCTAAAGAAAGGATATGTAGGGATAGGACTTCTTGATTGTTTGATTGTTTAACTACTTAAGAATAGAATTAGCACAAATAGACTCATAAGAGGAAGTGTATAGGACACGGAGAGTAACGTGAGCAGCTAATCACAGCTGGCCACTGTTATTACCTGTTAGCCTTACTATGCTTGTACTAAATGGTTCCTTAAGTGATGATGTTTGTGTTTCCTTATAGAATACGAATGGCTGGAGCTAAGAAATTTGCTGGAAGAGGAGGACGTACAGGACGTCGTGGTAGGCCATGCGTTGTCCGAGAACCGTCAGTAGGAGCAGCTACTAACGCTGAGGGAGAAGGAAGTGCAGCCAGTGGAAATCCGAGTAATAACGAAGGGTATCAACTTGACCCTGCTGTTCAAGCTGCCATTGCTCAGGCGGTAGCAGCTGCTGCGAAGAACTGGAATCCTGAAATGTCTGCTGTGAAGTTGGGAGGAAAGGAGTAAGAAGGATGATGAGGAGGAGAAGGAGGGATCAAGTGCAGTTAAGTCGGTGAAGGTCGATGACAGGAAAAGAGGCCGAGGTGGGTGCAACTACAAGTCCTTTAAAGTTTGTGACCCGCCGAAGCTGACTGGCTTGGGAGACGCAATCGCTACTCTCCAATGGATAACTACTATGGACAAGGTTATCCGCATTAGCGAGTGTGATGTGTGTAATATGATGCTCTCACAACTAAGCTTTAAATTTATTAAACAAGACTCCTAAAGAAACCACACAAAACCGGCAAGTGTACCGATCACTAATAGTATAGCACTATGGAAGTTCGAGTATCGAACACAAGGACACTTGAAAACGTTAATGATACTTAACCCTAACCAAGACTCACCTAAGAATATTTAAATGATTTTTAATAATTAGCTACTTAACCTAACTTACTTTAACTAAATTAATTAGCTAGACTTAACTTAACTTAACTAAACACTTAACAAAACTTGGAAACTTAACTGCAATCGGAGAAAACGTCTACCTAGGTAAGAATCATATTGAAGGTATAATAAGGTAATGGATTGAAGACTCTCACGACACCGGTTCTAAAGGATGACACAACTAAGGTTCGCTCAAGAAGGTCAGATCACCTCTCGGTCTCACTAACAAACTCTAACTTATCTTAGTTGATTTTAAGAACAAACCGGGAAAACAAATTATTAACGTGTTCTAATGCTGACTCACCTCTCGGTCTCACCGACACACTAGCCTAATGGAAACGAATACTACGCAACCAAGGATAGAGGAACAATTCAACTTAACTTAAACTAGACCAACTAATCGCTCAAACACCCAAACCCGACAAGAACAAAACCCGTTCTCGCGCGATCTTAATTCTAACAAGTAAAAGTAATGAGACGAGTTTACTTCTTATCACCTCTCGGTCTCTAAGAAGGTGTTTCACAACTGATTTTATCTAATTAATTTACCCGCTTATCCCTACGGCTGATCACCCGGCAAACAATCTCTAGACACAAAGTAAAGAGTTCAAACAAGCTAAAATCAATCAAAATCAATTCAATTAATCAAAGCAAGAGGTATATGAGTATAACTAATAAATTCACAGCCACTAAACACAGCCTAATTCAATGTTAAACCAAACTTTTCATTAACAATTCAAGTAATGATAATCAAAAATCCATATTACTCATTAAAACCTAACAATAAACATCTAACCTAGGTAGAACTAATAAGTTTAGCCAATCATAATCAATGAAAAATAGATGAAATAGATATAAATGATAAACATGTTCATATAAATCTGATTACAAAAGGTTTGAATGCTTAAAAACCAAAAACGAACTCACAAACGTTAAAATAGTCAAAACCGACAACCGAAGGATAAAAGATGTAACCGTAAGCTTGTCCTCCTTGGTTTCTCCTCTAGAGCAGGTGTGGGATGGCTGGAAACTTGAATAAAATCGTTCATAGGGTTTTAGGGTTTATATATATGTTTAAACACCTCCTTCCTAATATAAAATAGGTTAAAACAAGCCCACTAGGCCCACTAGAAGACAAAATAGATGTGGTAGCTGATTCTTGAACATTCTTGGCAGCCTTGGGACATGTTGGACTCTACCACATGCTTCTTGAATGGTATGACCTGGTCGCGTAGCTCGAACATGACATTTTCTGACGTTTTTTGACTTTTAGCTCGTTTATCTTCGTTTTTGCGTACCGGCTTCATCCGAGATCCGTTTTAGCTGATTCTTTTTCCATTTGACTCATTTTCTCTCTCTCTTCAACATGGAACCTATCACATACACAAACATGTAATTTCATGCAAGAAAAATTTATATTCGTTAACGTTTTAGCACAAAACAACCCAAAAACGGGATAAAAAACGCTATGTGTACCACAACACATCAGAGTGCCATCCCGATCAAGCTGTGGGTTTTGCCACCCAATAATTTCTTGATGAAGCCATGTACTGGTGGGAAACTGTTGAACAGAGAAATACCCGGGAGGAGATCAAAACTATGCGGTGGGACGATCTGAAGGAGCTAGTGATGAAACGATTCCGTGCTGATGCAGAGGTAGAGAAGGTTGAGATGAAGTTCTTGAGTCTGAAGGCGGGTAAGATGACACACCACGAATACCTCACTGAATTCAATTGTCTATCTAGGCTGGTGCCAGACATGGTGAACACTGAAGCCAAGCGGATAAAGTGTTACCTTAGGGGACTGCCACAAAACGTTCGCGTCTTGTTCAAGGCTAGTAGACCTGCTACCTTTGATTCTGCTGTGGGACTCGCAGAAATGGTTTACAGTGACTTGGCGACTGACGAAGTGGTGGCGGAAGAGAAGAAGGATAAGAAATGGATTGCTGTTGTCAAACGACCAGGTACTCAGTTATGGAACCCTAAGGACAAGAAGCAGAAGGTGTGGGAGAGAAGGACATGCAAGACATGTGGAAAGGTGTACGGTGGCGAGTGCAAGTGGGGTACTGGTTCGGATGTTTGTCACAAATGTGGAAAGGCTCATGGTGGAGAGTGTAGGCTTGGAACAAATGCCTGTTATAAGTGTAGGAAGGTGGGGCATTATGCCAATGAGTGCAATGCGAAGCCAGCATGTTACAAATGTGGCAAGACAAGCCATATGGCAAGGGAGTGCACTGATGGCGAGGCTGGAGGAAGTGGGAAGAAGGATTCCGATCAGGCGAGGCCGAGGACTAGAGCCTACATGCTGACCCAGGAACAAGCTAGGCAGATTCCTGATGTTGTGACTGGTACGTTCTTAGTAAACGGTATTTCTGCTTCAGTTTTATTTGATTCGGGTGAAAATAGAAGTTTTGTAGCTATGCCAGTTAGTAAACTAGCTAAAATGAAATGTTGCCTTGGTGAAAATAATGAAAATGGTTAAGAATTGTAAGATAGAACTAGAGGGACATGGGTTCCCTGTTACTTTGTATGTTATGACTTTAGGAGGGTTCGATGTAGTTTTGGGAATGGATTGGTTGTCCGAGTATGAAGCTCAGATAGTATGTAAGAGTAGGATAATAAAGCTAAAGTCATTGGACGGTAGTGCGGTGACGGTTTATGGTGATAAAGAAAGCTCAGGGTTTAACGTCATTTCAATGATGAAAGCTGAAGGTTTGTTAAGGCGAGGGTGCAGTGCCTACCTGGCGTATGTTGTCAACGCTACGGCCGAGACGAAAGAAATGAAAGATGTTCCTATCGTGTGCGACTACCTAGAAGTATTCCCTGAGGATCTCCCGGGTTTGCCACCGGAACTTGAGATAGAATTCCAGATAGATTTAATACCAGGAGCCTAGCCCGTTGCGAAAGCACCTTACCGTCTAGCGTCGTCTGAGATGAAAGAACTGATGTCCCAACTGCAAGAACTCCTCGACAAAGGTTTCATAAGACCAAGTGTTTCCCCTTGGGACGCGCCAGTGTTGTTCGTGAAGAAGAATGATGGAAGTATGAGGATGTGAATAGACTATCGCGAGTTGAACAAGCTTACGGTAAACAATAGATATCCTTTGCCAAGGATTGATGATCTGTTTGACCAACTGCAAGAATCAAGTTGGTTCTCACGAATAGATCTCCGATCAGGCTATCATCAGCTGAAGGTGAAAGAGACAGACATCCCTAAAACAACGTTTCGGACGCGGTATGGACACTACGAGTTCCTCGTAATGTCAGTATTGTAAATAATAAATGATAAGTAATAATTAATAATATTTATATAAATTATGATCTTTTATAAAATAATTGACTCATATAATATTTAATAATTAAATAACAAGATTAAATGTATATGTATATTTTACTTGATTTTATATATAAATATTAGATTTTAAGTTAATATATATTTATATATACATATACGCTTATAAACGTATATACACGAATGAAAAATGTTGGTGCATGTTTTGTAACAGATGATCTTTTGTGTTTGTTAGAATTGAGAGCAACGGTCAAAGGGGAGTCAGTTGGTGCATGTTTTGTGACCGTCGCTATGCAATTCTGTTCAGCGTTGTGGAAGTACGAAGTTAGAGCAACTTCGCCATAGGCGAAGTTGTAACAAGTTCTGCCATAGGCGAAGTTAACAACTTCGCCTACAGGCCCAAGCCCGCGAAGTTTATATATATATGTGTGTCGTGTTTAGGGTTAGTAATCCAGAAAGTTGAGTGAGTTTAGTGATCAGTTTATTTGTCTAGAGAGAAACCAAGAGTGAGAGTCGTGTGGGACGACCCGAGGTAGAGCTCACCTCGGGTCGGCCGTCATTTGTTTTCATGCTTGGTATGTAAGTGTTTTGATTATTATATAAATGATATGCAGATGTGTTTATCCCATTCGTGTGTTTGTTCGTGTGTTTGTACGTGTGTAATCGTGTTCTTCGTCTTCTACACCGATAAACGAGTCTAGGAGGATTCCGCACTCCTAGACATCGTGCGGATCTCGTATCGATCGGCGACGCCCCGGGGGGACTTACAAGGGGTATCAGAGCCTTAGGCTCTTATGCTATGGTTCGAGATCTGCGTTTTGGTGTTTCTGGCACGTTTCTGATGCGTTTCTGGCCGAACAGCTGCTACAGGCGAAGTTATTGGGTTCAGGCGAAGTTGTCGCTTAAATTTTAGGGTTTAGGCGAAGATATAAGGTTAAGCGAAGTTATTCACAACTTCGCCTACCTCACAAGTTCGCTTGTCAGTCAGGCGATGTTATGGACAGGCGAAGTTATTGACAGGCGAAGTTTTAGCCAGACGAAGTTATAGCCAGGCGAAGTTATGGACAGGCGAAGTTGACTTTAGGCGAAGTTAACGAGAAAAAAAAAAGAGTGTTTTGAAGTTTTCGTCTGTATGGCCAGGTGTACACGATTATTGTGAGACGTGAGATGTTGTTCCGTCAACGAGTGAAACTTGTTATCTCTGGGTCTTACGTGTGAACAAATACGTGTCAACTCTGGATATGGAGTTGAGTTTGTGAATGGGATATTGATTGATACTGGATATTGACACATATTTGGGTGTTTGAGGGCAATAAATAGTTGTTGTTCGAGGTTGACCAACTGAAGAAAGTCAAATTGAACTGAAGGTTTTCCTCATTACTGGATTGCGGTCAGAGCATATTATTTATGTTATTTTCAAGGCGTTCGAGAATTGGATCCTGAAACGTGATGCTTATTTATTAAAGTGAAAATTCTGGAACAAGTTGGATTTAATCGGGAATTAAAGTGTTTATGTTCTTGATCGTTATCCCTGGTGATTGAAGATGCTTCAGATTAATTAATGGTCATGTGTGTTAGATTCTGTCAAGGTGGTTTTGTGATGAAATTGATCACTTGATGTTGAGTAATTGAAGATTAAACCTTATCGTATGCCGACGTGTTGGTGAAGTTGTGGAGAGAGCCCAACTTCACGTGTTAGTGAAGTTAGAAGAACTTTACGTGTTGGTGAAGTCAGAAGGACTCACGTGATTGGTTGAGATGATCAATTAGGCACGGGGATGCATGCATTTCAAAGACCTCAATCATTATAGTCGGAGAAGCTTACACTGAAGGGGAGATCGGATATGGAAGACGCTGGGTAATTGGTAGATTTGTGAAGCTACAAGACAGTTTCAGACACGGCTGGTTGAAGAGCAAATAGAAGATCATCAGTTAAGAGGGAGTCTGTTGGTGCATGTTTTGTAACAGATGATCTTTTGTGTTTGTTAGAAATGAGAGCAACGGTCAAAGGGGAGTCTGTTGGTGCATGTTTTGTGACCGTCGCTATGCAATTCTGTTCAGCGTTGTGGAAGTACGAAGTTAGAGCAACTTCGCCATAGGTGAAGTTGTAACAACTTCGCCATAGGCGAAGTTGTAACAACTTCTGCCATAGGCAAAGTTAGAACAACTTCGCCTACAGGCCCAAGCCCGCGAAGTTTATATATATATATGTGTGTCGTGTTTAGGGTTAGTAATCCAGAAAGTTGAGTGAGTTTAGTGATCAGTTTATTTGTCTAGAGAGAAACCAAGAGTGAGAGTCGTGTGGGACGACCCGAGGTAGAGCTCACCTCGGGTCGGCCGTCATTTGTTTTCATTTTTGGTATGTAAGTGTTTTGATTATTATATAAATGATCTGCAGATGTGTTTATCCCATTCGTGTGTTTGTATGTGTGTAATCGTGTTCTTCGTATTCTACATCGATAAACGAGTCTAGGAGGATTCCGCACTCCTAGACATCGTGCGGATCTCGTATCGATCGGCGACGCCCCGGGGGGACTTACAAGTGGTATCAGAAGGCTAGATAAGTCTCATCCACTATGGTTATTCATAAACTAAAGGCTAGATGAACTGCTTGCGGTTATGAAAACTATGGGATATGATGGAGATTACAGTTTTGTCCTTCAGGATGAAGAAGAAGAAAAGGAGAATATTCTACTTCATCATAGTGAGAAGTTAGCTGTTGCATTGGCTGATGTTAGTTTAATGCCAGGTAAGCCTATACTTGTGACAAAAAATTTATGGGTGTGTGTTGATTGCCATATAGCTTTGAAGTATATGAGTAGAATAACAAATAGAGTTATAACTGTTCGGGATACGATTCTGTTTCATCATTTTAAAGACGGGACTTGTAACTGTGGAGATTTTTGGTAGGGTTCGTGTTTAAAGTGGAATCCGTTGCTCGTCTTCAAACGGGTCAAATGGGTTGCATAGTTCAAAGAGGTTAGTCAATTTTTTATGTATATAACCTCATAAAGTGTTGTATTTAGATATTTAAATTGTTATTGTAAAATAAAAGTAATATTTAGTGAATAAAGAAGTATTTGCGGGTCAAAAAAAAAAAAATCTGTTGGTGCATGTTTTGTAAAAGATGATCTTTTGTGTTTGTTAGAATTGAGAGCAACGGTCAAAGGTTAGTCTGTTGGTGCATGTTTTGTGACCGTCGCTATGCAATTCTGTTCAGCGTTGTGGAAGTACGAAGTTAGAGCAACTTCGCCAAAGGCGAAGTTGTAACTACTTCGCCATAGGCGAAGTTGTAACAACTTCTTCCATAGGCGAAGTTAGAACAACTTCGCCATAGGCGAAGTTGTAACTTCGCCTACAGGCCCAAGCCCGCGAAGTTTATATATATATGTGTGTCGTGTTTAGGGTTAGTAATCCAGAAAGTTGAGTGAGTTTAGTGATCAGTTTATTTGTCTAGAGAGAAACCAAGAGTGAGAGTCGTGTGGGACGACCCGAGGTAGAGCTCACCTCGGGTCGGCCGTCATTTGTTTTCATGTTTGGTATGTAAGTGTTTTGATTATTATATAAATGATCTGCAGATGTGTTTATCCCATTCGTGTGTTTGTTCGTGTGTTTGTATGTGTGTAATCGTGTTCTTCGTCTTCTACACCGATAAACGAGTCTAGGAGGATTCCGCACTCCTAGACATCGTGCGGATCTCGTATCGATCGGCGACGCCTCGGGGGGACTTAAAAGTGGTATCAGAGCCTTAGGCTCTTATGCTATGGTTTGAGATCTGCGTTTTGGTGTTTCTGGCACGTTTCTGATGCGTTTCTGGTCCGAACAGCTGCTACCGGCGAAGTTATTGGGTTCAGGCGAAGTTGTCGCTTAAATTTTAGGGTTTAGGCGAAGATATAAGGTTAAGCGAAGTTATTCACAACTTCGCCAACCTCACAAGTTCGCTTATTAGTCAGGCGATGTTATGGACTGGCGAAGTTATTGACAGGCGAAGTTTTAGCCAGGCGAAGTTATAGGCAGGCGAAGTTATGGACAGGCGAAGTTGACTTTAAGCGAAGTTAACGAAAAAAAAAAGAGTGTTTTGGAGTTTTCGTCTGTATGGCCAAGTGTTTATGTTCTTGATCGTTATCCCTGGTGATTGAAGATGCTTCAGATTAATTAATGGTCATGTGTGTTAGATTCTGTCAAGGTGGTTTTGTGATGAAATTGATCGCTTGATGTTGAGTAGTTGAAGATTAAACCTTATCGTATGCCGACGTGTTGGTGAAGTTGTGGAGAGAGCCCAACTTCACGTGTTAGTGAAGTTAGAAGAACTTCACTTGTTGGTGAAGTCAGAAGGACTCACGTGATTGGTTGAGATGATCAATTAGGCACGGGGATGCATGCATTTCAAAGACCTCAATCATTATAGTCGGAGAAGCATACAATGAAGGGGAGATCGGATATGGAAGACGCTGGGTAATTGGTAGATTTGTGAAGCTACAAGACAGTTTCAGACACGGCTGGTTGAAGAGCAAATAGAAGATCATCAGTTAAGAGGGAGTCTGTTGGTGCATGTTTTGTAACAGATGATCTTTTGTGTTTGTTAGAATTGAGAGCAACGGTCAAAGGGGAGTCTGTTGGTGCATGTTTTATGACCTTCGCTATGCAATTCTGTTCAGCGTTGTGGAAGTACGAAGTTAGAGCAACTTCGCCATAGGTGAAGTTGTAACAACTTCGCCATAGGCGAGGTTGTAACAACTTCTGCCATAGGCGAAGTTGTAACAACTTCTGAACAACTTCGCCATAGGCGAAGTTGTAACAACTTCGCCTACAGGCCCAAGCCCGCGAAGTTTATATATATATATGTGTGTCGTGTTTAGGGTTAGTAATCCAGAAAGTTGAGTGAGTTTAGTGATCAGTTTATTTGTCTAGAGAGAAACCAAGAGTGAGAGTCGTGTGGGACGACCAGAGGTAGAGCTCACCTCGGGTCGGCCGTCATTTGTTTTCATTTTTGGTATGTAAGTGTTTTGATTATTATATAAATGATCTGCAGATGTGTTTATCCCATTCGTGTGTTTGTTCGTGTGTTTGTATGTGTGTAATCGTGTTCTTCGTCTTCTACACCGATAAACGAGTCTAGGAGGATTCCGCACTCCTAGACATCGTGCGGATCTCGTATCGATCGGCGACGCCTCGGGGGGACTTAAAAGTGGTATCAGAGCCTTAGGCTCTTATGCTATGGTTTGAGATCTGCGTTTTGGTGTTTCTGGCACGTTTCTGACACGTTTCTTGCCGAACAGCTGCTACCGGCGAAGTTATTGGGTTCAGGCGAAGTTGTCGCTTAAATTTTAGGGTTTAGGCGAAGATATAAGGTTAAGCGAAGTTATTCACAACTTCGCCAACCTCACAGGTTCGCTTATCAGTCAGGCGATGTTATGGACAGGCGAAGTTATTGACAGGCGAAGTTTTAGCCAGGCGAAGTTATAGGCAGGCGAAGTTATGGACATGCGAAGTTGACTTTAGGCGAAGTTAACGAAAAAAAAAAGAGTGTTTTGGAGTTTTCGTCTGTATGGCCAGGTGTACACGATTATTGTGAGACCGGAGATGTTGTTCCGTCAACGAGTAAACTTGTTATCTCTGGGTCTTACGTGTGAACAAATACGTGTCAACTCTGGATATGGAGTTGAGTTTGTGAATGGGATATTGATTGATACTGGATATTGACACATATTTGGGTGTTTGTGGGCAATGAATAGTTGTTGTTCGAGGTTGACCAACTGAAGAAAGTCAAATTGAACTGAAGGTTTTCGTCATTACTGGATTGCGGTCAGAGCATATTATTTATGTTATTTTCAAGGCGTTCGAGAATTGGATCCTGAAACGTGATGCTTATTTATTAAAGTAAAAATTCTGGAACAAGTTGGATTTAATCGGGAATTAAAGTGTTTATGTTCTTGATCGTTATCCCTGGTGATTGAAGATGCTTCAGATTAATTAATGGTCATGTGTGTTAGATTCTGTCAAGGTGGTTTTGTGATGAAATTGATCACTTGATGTTGAGTAGTTGAAGATTAAACCTTATCGTATGCCGACGTGTTGGTGAAGTTGTGGAGAGAGCCCAACTTCACGTGTTAGTGAAGTTAGAAGAACTTCACGTGTTGGTGAAGTCAGAAGGACTCACGTGATTGGTTGAGATGATCAATTAGGCACGGGGATGCATGCATTTCAAAGACCTCAATCATTATAGTCAGAGAAGCTTAAACTGAAGGGGAGATCGGATATGGAAGACGCTGGGTAATTGGTAGATTTGTGAAGCTACAAGACAGTTTCAGACATGGCTGGTTGAAGAGCAAATAGAAGATCATCAGTTAAGAGGGAGTCTGTTGGTGCATGTTTTGTAACAGACGATCTTTTGTGTTTGTTAGAATTGAGAGCAACGGTCAAAGGGGAGTCTGTTGGTGCATGTTTTGTGACCGTCGCTATGCAATTCTGTTCAGCGTTGTGGAAGTACGAAGTTAGAGCAACTTCGCCATAGGTGAAGTTGTAACAACTTCGCCATAGGCGAAGTTGTAACAACTTCTGCCATAGGCGAAGTTAGAACAACTTCGCCATAGGGGAAGTTGTAACAACTTCGCCAACAGGCCCAAGCCCGCGAAGTTTATATATATATATGTGTTTCGTGTTTAGGGTTAGTAATCCAGAAAGTTGAGTGAGTTTAGTGATCAGTTTATTTGTCTAGAGAGAAACCAAGAGTGAGAGTCGTGTGGGACGACCCGAGGTAGAGCTCACCTCGGGTCGGCCGTCATTTGTTTTCATGTTTGGTATGTAAGTGTTTTGATTATTATATAAATGATCTGCAGATGTGTTTATCCCATTCTTGTGTTTGTTCGTGTGTTTGTACGTGTGTAATCGTGTTCTTCGTCTTCTACACCGATAAACGAGTCTAGGAGGATTCCGCACTCCTAGACATCGTGCGGATCTCGTATCGATCGGCGACGCCCCGGGGGGACTTACAAGTGGTATCAGAGCCTTAGGCTCTTATGCTATGGTTCGAGATCTGCGTTTTGGTGTTTCTGGCACGTTTCTGACACGTTTCTGGCCGAACAGCTGCTACCGGCGAAGTTATTGGGTTCAGGCGAAGTTGTCGCTTAAATTTTAGGGTTTAGGCGAAGATATAAGGTTAAGCGAAGTTATTCACAACTTCGCCAACCTCACAGGTTCGCTTATCAGTCAGGCGATGTTATGGACAGGCGAAGTTATTGACAGGCGAAGTTTTAGCCAGGCGAAGTTATAGGCAGGTGAAGTTATGGACAGGCGAAGTTGACTTTAGGCGAAGTTAACGAAAAAAAAAAGAGTGTTTTGGAGTTTTCGTCTGTATGGCCAGGTGTACACGATTATTGTGAGACCGGAGATGTTGTTCCGTCAACGAGTGAAACTTGTTATCTCTGGGTCATACGTGTGAACAAATACGTGTCAACTCTGGATATGGAGTTGAGTTTGTGAATGGGATATTGATTGATACTGGATATTGAAACATATTTGGGTGTTTGTGGGCAATGAATAGTTGTTGTTCGAGGTTGACCAACTGAAGAAAGTCAAATTGAACTGAAGGTTTTCGTCATTACTGGATTGCGGTCAGAGCATATTATTTATGTTATTTTCAAGGCGTTCGAGAATTGGATCCTGAAACGTGATGCTTATTTATTAAAGTGAAAATTCTGGAACAAGTTGGATTTAATCGGGAATTAAAGTGTTTATGTTCTTGATCGTTATCCCTGGTGATTGAAGATGCTTCAGATTAATTAATGGTCATGTGTGTTAGATTCTTTCAAGGTGGTTTTGTGATGAAATTGATCACCTGATGTTGAGTAGTTGAAGATTAAACCTTATCGTATGCCGACGTGTTGGTGAAGTTGTGGAGAGAGCCCAACTTCACGAGTTAGTGAAGTTAGAAGAACTTCACGTGTTGGTGAAGTCAGAAGGACTCACGTGATTGGTTGAGATGATCAATTAGGCACGGGGATGCATGCATTTCAAAGACCTCAATCATTATAGTCGGAGAAGCTTACACTGAAGGGGAGATCAGATATGGAAGACGCTGGGTAATTGGTAGATTTGTGAAGCTACAAGACAGTTTCAGACACGGCTGGTTGAAGAGCAAATAGAAGATCATCAGTTAAGAGGAAGTCTGTTGGTGCATGTTTTGTAACAGATGATCTTTTATGTTTGTAAGAAATGAGAGCAACGGTCAAAGGGGAGTCTGTTGGTGCATGTTTTGTGACCGTCGTTATGCAATTCTGTTCAGCGTTGTGGAAGTACGAAGTTAGAGCAACTTCGCCATAGGTGAAGTTGTAACAACTTCGCCATAGGCGAAGTTGTAACAAGTTCTGCCATAGGCGAAGTTAGAACAACTTCGCCATAGGAGAAGTTGTAACAACTTCGCCTACAGGCCCTAGCCCGCGAAGTTTATATATATATATGTGTGTCGTGTTTAGGGTTAGTAATCCAGAAAGTTGAGTGAGTTTAGTGATCAGTTTATTTGTCTAGAGAGAAACCAAGAGTGAGAGTCGTGTGGGACGACCCGAGGTAGAGCTCACCTCGGGTCGGCCGTCATTTGTTTTCATGTTTGGCATGTAAGTGTTTTGATTATTATATAAATGATCTGCAGATGTGTTTATCCCATTTGTGTGTTTGTTCGTGTGTTTGTACGTGTGTAATCGTGTTCTTCGTCTTCTACACCGATAAACGAGTCTAGGAGGATTCCGCACTCCCAGACATCGTGCGGATCTCGTATCGATCGGCGACGCCCCGGGGGGACTTACAAGTGGTATCAGAGCCTTAGGCTCTTATGCTATAGTTCGAGATCTGCGTTTTGGTGTTTCTGGCACGTTTCTGGCCGAACAGCTGCTACCGGCGAAGTTATTGGGTTCAGGCGAAGTTGTCGCTTAAATTTTAGGGTTTAGGCGAAGATATAAGGTTAAGCGAAGTTATTCACAACTTCGCCAACCTCACAAGTTCGCTTATCAGTCAGGCGATGTTATGGACAGGCGAAGTTATTGACAGGCGAAGTTTTAGCCAGGCGAAGTTATAGGCAGGCGAAGTTATGGACATGCGAAGTTGACTTTAGGCGAAGTTAACGAAAAAAAAAAGAGGGTTTTGGAGTTTTCGTCTGTATGGCCAGGTGTACACGATTATTGTGAGACCGGAGATATTGTTCCGTCAACGAGTGAAACTTGTTATCTCTGGGTCATACGTGTGAACAAATACGTGTCAACTCTGGATATGTAGTTGAGTTTGTGAATGGGATATTGATTGATACTGGATATTGACACATATTTGGGTGTTTGTGGGCAATGAATAGTTGTTGTTCGAGGTTGACCAACTGAAGAAAGTCAAATTGAACTGAAGGTTTTCGTCATTACTGGATTGCGGTCAGAGCATATTAATTATGTTATTTTCAAGGCGTTCGAGAATTGGATCCTGAAACGTGATGCTTATTTATTAAAGTGAAAATTCTGGAACAAGTTGGATTTAATCGGGAATTAAAGTGTTTATGTTCTTGATCGTTATCCCTGGTGATTGAAGATGCTTCAGATTAATTAATGGTCATGTGTGTTAGATTCTGTCAAGGTGGTTTTGTGATGAAATTGATCACCTGATGTTGAGTAGTTGAAGATTAAACCTTATCGTATGCCGACGTGTTGGTGAAGTTGTGGAGAGAGCCCAACTTCACGTGTTAGTGAAGTTAGAAGAACTTCACGTGTTGGTGAAGTCAGAAGGACTCACGTGATTGGTTGAGATGATCAATTAGGCACGGGGATGCATGCATTTCAAAGACCTCAATCATTATAGTCGGAGAAGCTTACACTGAAGGGGAGATCAGATATGGAAGACGCTGGGTAATTGGTAGATTTGTGAAGCTACAAGACAGTTTCAGACACAGCTGGTTGAAGAGCAAATAGAAGATCATCAGTTAAGAGGGAGTCTGTTGGTGCATGTTTTGTAACAGATGATCTTTTGTGTTTGTTAGAATTGAGAGCAACGGTCAAAGTGGAGTCTGTTCGTGCATGTTTTGTGACCGTCCCTATGCAATTCTGTTCAGCGTTGTGGAAGTACGAAGTTAGAGCAACTTCGCCAAAGGTGAAGTTGTTACAACTTCGCCTAAAGTTGTTACAACTTCACCTATGGCGAAGTTGCTCTAACTTCGTACTTCCACAACGCTGAACAGAATTGCATAGCGGCGAAGTTGTAACAACTTCTGCCATAGGCGAAGTTGTAACAACTTCTGCCATAGGCGAAGTTAGAACAACTTCGCCTACAGGCCCAAGCCCGCGAAGTTTATATATATATATGTGTGTCGTGTTTAGGGTTAGTAATCCAGAAAGTTGAGTGAGTTTAGTGATCAGTTTATTTGTCTAGAGAGAAACCAAGAGTGAGAGTCGTGTGGGACGACCCGAGGTAGAGCTCACCTCGGGTCGGCTGTCATTTGTTTTCATGCTTGGTATGTAAGTGTTTTGATTATTATATAAATGATATGCAGATGTGTTTATCCCATTCGTGTGTTTGTTCATGTGTTTGTATGTGTGTAATCGTGTTCTTCGTCTTCTACACCGATAAACGAGTCTAGGAGGATTCCGCACTCCTAGACATCGTCCGGATCTCGTATCGATCGGCGACGCCCCGGGGGGACTTACAAGTGGTATCAGAGCCTTAGGCTCTTATGCTATGGTTCGAGATCTGCGTTTTGGTGTTTCTGGCACGTTTCTGATGCGTTTCTGGCCGAACAGCTGCTACAGGCGAAGTTATTGGGTTCAGGCGAAGTTGTCGCTTAAATTTTAGGGTTTAGGCGAAGATATAAGGTTAAGCGAAGTTATTCACAACTTCGCCTACCTCACAAGTTCGCTTATCAGTCAGGCGATGTTATGGACAGGCGAAGTTATTGACAGGCGAAGTTTTAGCCAGACGAAGTTATAGCCAGGCGAAGTTCTGGACAGGCGAAGTTGACTTTAGGCGAAGTTAACGAGAAAAAAAAAAGAGTGTTTTGAAGTTTTCGTCTGTATGGCCAGGTGTACACGATTATTGTGAGACCTGAGATGTTGTTCCGTCAACGAGTGAAACTTGTTATCTCTGGGTCTTACGTGTGAACAAATACGTGTCAACTCTGGATATGGAGTTGAGTTTGTGAATGGGATATTGATTGATACTGGATATTGACACATATTTGGGTGTTTGAGGGCAATGAATAGTTGTTGTTCGAGGTTGACCAACTGAAGAAAGTCAAATTGAACTGAAGGTTTTCGTCATTACTGGATTGCGGTCAGAGCATATTATTTATGTTATTTTCAAGGCGTTCGAGAATTGGATCCTGAAACGTGATGCTTATTTATTAAAGTGAAAATTCTGGAACAAGTTGGATTTAATCGGGAATTAAAGTGTTTATGTTCTTGATCGTTATCCCTGGTGATTGAAGATGCTTCAGATTAATTAATGGTCATGTGTGTTAGATTCTGTCAAGGTGGTTTTGTGATGAAATTGATCACTTGATGTTGAGTAATTGAAGATTAAACCTTATCGTATGCCGACGTGTTGGTGAAGTTGTGGAGAGAGCCCAACTTCACGTGTTAGTGAAGTTAGAAGAACTTTACGTGTTGGTGAAGTCAGAAGGACTCACGTGATTGGTTGAGATGATCAATTAGGCACGGGGATGCATGCATTTCAAAGACCTCAATCATTATAGTCGGAGAAGCTTACACTGAAGGGGAGATCGGATATGGAAGACGCTGGGTAATTGGTAGATTTGTGAAGCTACAAGACAGTTTCAGACACGGCTGGTTGAAGAGCAAATAGAAGATCATCAGTTAAGAGGGAGTCTGTTGGTGCATGTTTTGTAACAGATGATCTTTTGTGTTTGTTAGAAATGAGAGCAACGGTCAAAGGAGAGTCTGTTGGTGCATGTTTTGTGACCGTCGCTATGCAATTCTGTTCAGCGTTGTGGAAGTACGAAGTTAGAGCAACTTCGCCATAGGTGAAGTTGTTACAACTTCGCCATAGGCGAAGTTGTAACAACTTCTGCCATAGGCGAAGTTAGAACAACTTCGCCATAGGCGAAGTTGTAACAACTTCGCCTACAGGCCCAAGCCCGCGAAGTTTATATATATATATGTGTGTCGTGTTTAGGGTTAGTAATCCAGAAAGTTGAGTGAGTTTAGTGATCAGTTTATTTGTCTAGAGAGAAACCAAGAGTGAGAGTCGTGTGGGACGACCCGAGGTAGAGCTCACCTCGGGTCGGCCGTCATTTGTTTTCATTTTTGGTATGTAAGTGTTTTGATTATTATATAAATGATCTGCAGATGTGTTTATCCCATTCGTGTGTTTGTATGTGTGTAATCGTGTTCTTCGTCTTCTACACCGATAAACGAGTCTAGGAGGATTCCGCACTCCTAGACATCGTGCGGATCTCGTATCGATCGGCGACGCCCCGGGGGGACTTACAAGTGGTATCAGAAGGCTAGATAAGTCTCATCCACTATGGTTATTCATAAACTAAAGGCTAGATGAACTGCTAGCGGTTATGAAAACTATGGGATATGATGGAGATTACAGTTTTGTCCATCAGGATGAAGAAGAAGAAAAGGAGAATATTCTACTTCATCATAGTGAGAAGTTAGCTGTTGCATTGGCTGATGTTAGTTTAATGCCAGGTAAGCCTATACTTGTGACAAAAAATTTATGGGTGTGTGTTGATTGCCATACAGCTTTGAAGTATATGAGTAGAATAACAAATAGAGTTATAACTGTTCGGGATACGATTATGTTTCATCATTTTAAAGACGGGACTTGTAACTGTGGAGATTTTTGGTAGGGTTCGTGTTTAAAGTGGAATCCGTTGCTCGTCTTCAAACGGGTCAAATGGGTTGCATAGTTCAAAGAGGTTAGTCAATTTTTTATGCATATAACCTCATAAAGTGTTGTATTTAGATATTTAAATTGTTATTGTAAAATAAAAGTAATATTTAGTGAATAAAGAAGTATTTGCGGGTCAAAAAAAAAAAATCTGTTGGTGCATGTTTTGTAACAGATGATCTTTTGTGTTTGTTAGAATTGAGAGCAACGGTCAAAGGTTAGTCTGTTGGTGCATGTTTTGTGACCGTCGCTATGCAATTCTGTTCAGCGTTGTGGAAGTACGAAGTTAGAGCAACTTCGCCATAGGCGAAGTTGTAACTACTTCGCCATAGGCGAAGTTGTAACAACTTCTGCCATAGGCGAAGTTAGAACAACTTCGCCATAGGCGAAGTTGTAACTTCGCCTACAGGCCCAAGCCCGCGAAGTTTATATATATATGTGTGTCGTGTTTAGGGTTAGTAATCCAGAAAGTTGAGTGAGTTTAGTGATCAGTTTATTTGTCTAGAGAGAAACCAAGAGTGAGAGTCGTGTGGGACGACCCAAGGTAGAGCTCACCTCGGGTCGGCCGTCATTTGTTTTCATGTTTGGTATGTAAGTGTTTTGATTATTATATAAATGATCTGCAGATGTGTTTATCCCATTCGTGTGTTTGTTCGTGTGTTTGTATGTGTGTAATCGTGTTCTTCGTTTTCTACACCGATAAACGAGTCTAGGAGGATTCCGCACTCCTAGACATCGTGCGGATCTCGTATCGATCGGCGACGCCTCGGGGGGACTTAAAAGTGGTATCAGAGCCTTAGGCTCTTATGCTATGGTTTGAGATCTGCGTTTTGGTGTTTCTGGCAGGTTTCTGATGCGTTTCTGGCCGAACAGCTGCTACCGGCGAAGTTATTGGGTTCAGGCGAAGTTGTCGCTTAAATTTTAGGGTTTAGGCGAAGATATAAGGTTAAGCGAAGTTATTCACAACTTCGCCAACCTCACAAGTTCGCTTATCAGTCAGGCGATGTTATGGACAGGCGAAGTTATTGACAGGCGAAGTTTTAGCCAGGCGAAGTTATAGGCAGGCGAAGTTATGGACAGGCGAAGTTGACTTTAAGCGAAGTTAACGAAAAAAAAAAAGAGTGTTTTGGAGTTTTCGTCTGTATGGCCAAGTGTTTATGTTCTTGATCGTTATCCCTGGTGATTGAAGATGCTTCAGATTAATTAATGGTCATGTGTGTTAGATTCTGTCAAGGTGGTTTTGTGATGAAATTGATCGCTTGATGTTGAGTAGTTGAAGATTAAACCTTATCGTATGCCGACGTGTTGGTGAAGTTGTGGAGAGAGCCCAACTTCACGTGTTAGTGAAGTTAGAAGAACTTCACGTGTTGGTGAAGTCAGAAGGACTCACGTGATTGGTTGAGATGATCAATTAGGCACGGGGATGCATGCATTTCAAAGACCTCAATCATTATAGTCGGAGAAGCATACACTGAAGGGGAGATCGGATATGGAAGACGCTGGGTAATTGGTAGATTTGTGAAGCTACAAGACAGTTTCAGACACGGCTGGTTGAAGAGCAAATAGAAGATCATCAGTTAAGAGGGAGTCTGTTGGTGCATGTTTTGTAACAGATGATCTTTTGTGTTTGTTAGAATTTAGAGCAACGGTCAAAGGGGAGTCTGTTGGTGCATGTTTTGTGACCTTCGCTATGCAATTCTGTTCAGCGTTGTGGAAGTACGAAGTTAGAGCAACTTCGCATAGGTGAAGTTGTAACAACTTCGCCATAGGCGAGGTTGTAACAACTTCTGCCATAGGCGAAGTTGTAACAACTTCTGAACAACCTCGCCATAGGCGAAGTTGTAACAACTTCGCCATAGGCGAAGTTGTAACAACTTCGCCTACAGGCCCAAGCCCGCGAAGTTTATATATATATATGTGTGTCGTGTTTAGGGTTAGTAATCCAGAAAGTTGAGTGAGTTTAGTGATCAGTTTATTTGTCTAGAGAGAAACCAAGAGTGAGAGTCGTGTGGGACGACCCGAGGTAGAGCTCACCTCGGGTCGGCCGTCATTTGTTTTCATTTTTGGTATGTAAGTGTTTTGATTATTATATAAATGATCTGCAGATGTGTTTATCTCATTCGTGTGTTTGTTCGTGTGTTTGTATGTGTGTAATCGTGTTCTTCGTCTTCTACACCGATAAACGAGTCTAGGAGGATTCCGCACTCCTAGACATCGTGCGGATCTCGTATCGATCGGCGACGCCTCGGGGGGACTTAAAAGTGGTATCAGAGCCTTAGGCTCTTATGCTATGGTTTGAGATCTGCGTTTTGGTGTTTCTGGCACGTTTCTGACACGTTTCTGGCCGAACAGCTGCTACCGGCGAAGTTATTGGGTTCAGGCGAAGTTGTCGCTTAAATTTTAGGGTTTAGGCGAAGATATAAGGTTAAGCGAAGTTATTCACAACTTCGCCAACCTCACAGGTTCGCTTATCAGTCAGGCGATGTTATGGACAGGCGAAGTTATTGACAGGCGAAGTTTTAGCCATGCGAAGTTATAGGCAGGCGAAGTTATGGACATGCGAAGTTGACTTTAGGCGAAGTTAACGAAAAAAAAAAGAGTGTTTTGGAGTTTTCGTCTGTATGGCCAGGTGTACACGATTATTGTGAGACCGGAGATGTTGTTCCGTCAACGAGTAAACTTGTTATCTCTGGGTCTTACTTGTGAACAAATACATGTCAACTCTGGATATGGAGTTGAGTTTGTGAATGGGATATTGATTGATACTGGATATTGACACATATTTGGGTGTTTGTGGGCAATGAATAGTTGTTGTTCGAGGTTGACCAACTGAAGAAAGTCAAATTGAACTGAAGGTTTTCGTCATTACTGGATTGCGGTCAGAGCATATTATTTATGTTATTTTCAAGGCGTTCGAGAATTGGATCCTGAAACGTGATGCTTATTTATTAAAGTAAAAATTCTGGAACAAGTTGGATTTAATCGGGAATTAAAGTGTTTATGTTCTTGATCGTTATCCCTGGTGATTGAAGATGCTTCAGATTAATTAATGGTCATGTGTGTTAGATTCTGTCAAGGTGGTTTTGTGATGAAATTGATCACTTGATGTTGAGTAGTTGAAGATTAAACCTTATCGTATGCCGACGTGTTGGTGAAGTTGTGGAGAGAGCCCAACTTCACGTGTTAGTGAAGTTAGAAGAACTTCACGTGTTGGTGAAGTCAGAAGGACTCACGTGATTGGTTGAGATGATCAATTAGGCACGGGGATGCATGCATTTCAAAGACCTCAATCATTATAGTCAGAGAAGCTTAAACTGAAGGGGAGATCGGATATGGAAGACGCTGGGTAATTGGTAGATTTGTGAAGCTACAAGACAGTTTCAGACATGGCTGGTTGAAGAGCAAATAGAAGATCATCAGTTAAGAGGGAGTCTGTTGGTGCATGTTTTGTAACAGATGATCTTTTGTGTTTGTTAGAATTGAGAGCAACGGTCAAAGGGGACTCTGTTGGTGCATGTTTTGTGACCGTCGCTATGCAATTCTGTTCAGCGTTGTGGAAGTACGAAGTTAGAGCAACTTCGCCATAGGTGAAGTTGTAACAACTTCGCCATAGGCGAAGTTGTAACAACTTCTGCCATAGGCGAAGTTAGAACAACTTCGCCATAGGGGAAGTTGTAACAACTTCGCCTACAGGCCCAAGCCCGCGAAGTTTATATATATATATGTGTTTCGTGTTTAGGGTTAGTAATCCAGAAAGTTGAGTGAGTTTAGTGATCAGTTTATTTGTCTAGAGAGAAACCAAGAGTGAGAGTCGTGTAGGACGACCCGAGGTAGAGCTCACCTCGGGTCGGCCGTCATTTGTTTTCATGTTTGGTATGTAAGTGTTTTGATTATTATATAAATGATCTGCAGATGTGTTTATCCCATTCTTGTGTTTGTTCGTGTGTTTGTACGTGTGTAATCGTGTTCTTCGTTTTCTACACCGATAAACGAGTCTAGGAGGATTCCGCACTCCTAGACATCGTGAGGATCTCGTATCGATCGGCGACGCCCCGGGGGGACTTACAAGTGGTATCAGAGCCTTAGGCTCTTATGCTATGGTTCGAGATCTGCGTTTTGGTGTTTCTGGCACGTTTCTGACACGTTTCTGGCCGAACAGCTGCTACCGGCGAAGTTATTGGGTTCAGGCGAAGTTGTCGCTTAAATTTTAGGGTTTAGGCGAAGATATAAGGTTAAGCGAAGTTATTCACAACTTCGCCAACCTCACAGGTTCGCTTATCAGTCAGGCGATGTTATGGACAGGCGAAGTTATTGACAGGCGAAGTTTTAGCCAGGCGAAGTTATAGGCAGGCGAAGTTATAGACAGGCGAAGTTGACTTTAGGCGAAGTTAACGAAAAAAAAAGAGTGTTTTGGAGTTTTCGTCTGTATGGCCAGGTGTACACGATTATTGTGAGACCGGAGATGTTGTTCCGTCAACGAGTGAAACTTGTTATCTCTGGGTCATACGTGTGAACAAATACGTGTCAACTCTGGATATGGAGTTGAGTTTGTGAATGAGATATTGATTGATACTGGATATTGACACATATTTGGGTGTTTGTGGGCAATGAATAGTTGTTGTTCGAGGTTGACCAACTGAAGAAAGTCAAATTGAACTGAAGGTTTTCGTCATTACTGGATTGCGGTCAGAGCATATTATTTATGTTATTTTCAAGGCGTTCGAGAATTGGATCCTGAAACGTGATGTTTATTTATTAAAGTGAAAATTCTGGAACAAGTTGGATTTAATCGGGAATTAAAGTGTTTATGTTCTTGATCGTTATCCCTGGTGATTGAAGATGCTTCAGATTAATTAATGGTCATGTGTGTTAGATTCTGTCAAGGTGGTTTTGTGATGAAATTGATCACTTGATGTTGAGTAGTTGAAGATTAAACCTTATCGTATGCCGACGTGTTGGTGAAGTTGTGGAGAGAGCCCAACTTCACGTGTTAGTGAAGTTAGAAGAACTTCACGTGTTGGTGAAGTCAGAAGGACTCACGTGATTGGTTGAGATGATCAATTAGGCACGGGGATGCATGCATTTCAAAGACCTCAATCATTATAGTCAGAGAAGCTTAAACTGAAGGGGAGATCGGATATGGAAGACACTGGGTAATTGGTAGATTTGTGAAGCTACAAGACAGTTTCAGACATGGCTGGTTGAAGAGCAAATAGAAGATCATCAGTTAAGAGGGAGTCTGTTGGTGCATGTTTTGTAACAGATGATCTTTTGTGTTTGTTAGAATCGAGAGCAACGGTCAAAGGGGAGTCTGTTGGTGCATGTTTTGTGACCGTCGCTATGCAATTCTGTTCAGCGTTGTGGAAGTACGAAGTTAGAGCAACTTCGCCATAGGTGAAGTTGTAACAACTTCGCCATAGGCGAAGTTGTAACAAGTTCTGCCATAGGCGAAGTTAGAACAACTTCGCCATAGGCGAAGTTGTAACAACTTCGCCTACAGGCCCAAGCCCGCGAAGTTTATATATATATATGTGTGTCGTGTTTAGGGTTAGTAATCCAGAAAGTTGAGTGAGTTTAGTGATCAGTTTATTTGTCTAGAGAGAAACCAAGAGTGAGAGTCGTGTGGGACGACCCGAGGTAGAGCTCACCTCGGGTCGGCCGTCATTTGTTTTCATGTTTGGTATGTAAGTGTTTTGATTATTATATAAATGATCTGCAGATGTGTTTATCCCATTCTTGTGTTTGTTCGTGTGTTTGTACGTGTGTAATCGTGTTCTTCGTCTTCTACACCGATAAACGAGTCTAGGAGGATTCCGCACTCCTAGACATCGTGCGGATCTCGTATCGATCGGCGACGCCCCGGGGGGACTTACAACTGGTATCAGAGCCTTAGGCTCTTATGCTATAGTTCGAGATCTGCGTTTTGGTGTTTCTGGCACGTTTCTGACACGTTTCTGGCCGAACAGCTGCTACCGGCGAAGTTATTGGGTTCAGGCGAAGTTGTCGCTTAAATTTTAGGGTTTAGGCGAAGATATAAGGTTAAGCGAAGTTATTCACAACTTCGCCAACCTCACAGGTTCGCTTATCAGTCAGGCGATGTTATGGACAGGCGAAGTTATTGACAGGCGAAGTTTTAGCCAGGCGAAGTTATAGGCAGGCGAAGTTATGGACAGGCGAAGTTGACTTTAGGCGAAGTTAACGAAAAAAAAAAGAGTGTTTTGGAGTTTTCGTCTGTATGGCCAGGTGTACACGATTATTGTGAGACCGGAGATGTTGTTCCGTCAACGAGTGAAACTTGTTATCTCTGGGTCATACGTGTGAACAAATACGTGTCAACTCTGGATATGTAGTTGAGTTTGTGAATGGGATATTGATTGATACTGGATATTGACACATATTTGGGTGTTTGTGGGCAATGAATAGTTGTTGTTCGAGGTGGACCAACTGAAGAAAGTCAAATTGAACTGAAGGTTTTCGTCATTACTGGATTGCGGTAAGAGCATATTATTTATGTTATTTTCAAGGCGTTCGAGAATTGGATCCTGAAACGTGATGCTTATTTATTAAAGTGAAAATTCTGGAACAAGTTGGATTTAATCGGGAATTAAAGTGTTTATGTTCTTGATCGTTATCCCTGGTGATTGAAGATGCTTCAGATTAATTAATGGTCATGTGTGTTAGATTCTGTCAAGGTGGTTTTGTGATGAAATTGATCACCTGATGTTGAGTAGTTGAAGATTAAACCTTAACGTATGCCGACGTGTTGGTGAAGTTGTGGAGAGAGCCCAACTTCACGTGTTAGTGAAGTTAGAAGAACTTCACGTGTTGGTGAAGTCAGAAGGACTCACGTGATTGGTTGAGATGATCAATTAGGCACGGGGATGCATGCATTTCAAAGACCTCAATCATTATAGTCGGAGAAGCTTACACTGAAGGGGAGATCAGATATGGAAGACGCTGGGTAATTGGTAGATTTGTGAAGCTACAAGACAGTTTCAGACACAGCTGGTTGAAGAGCAAATAGAAGATCATCAGTTAAGAGGGAGTCTGTTGGTGCATGTTTTGTAACAGATGATCTTTTGTGTTTGTTAGAATTGAGAGCAACGGTCAAAGTGGAGTCTGTTCGTGCATGTTTTGTGACCGTCGCTATGCAATTCTGTTCAGCGTTGTGGAAGTACGAAGTTAGAGCAACTTCGCCATAGGTGAAGTTGTTACAACTTCCCCTAAAGTTGTTACAACTTCACCTATGGCGAAGTTGCTCTAACTTCGTACTTCCACAACGCTGAACAGAATTGCATAACGGCGAAGTTGTAACAACTTCTGCCATAGGCGAAGTTGTAACAACTTCTGCCATAGGCGAAGTTAGAACAACTTCGCCTACAGGCCCAAGCCCGCGAAGTTTATATATATATATGTGTGTCGTGTTTAGGGTTAGTAATCCAGAAAGTTGAGTGAGTTTAGTGATCAGTTTATTTGTCTAGAGAGAAACCAAGAGTGAGAGTCGTGTGGGACGACCCGAGGTAGAGCTCACCTCGGGTCGGCCGTCATTTGTTTTCATGTTTGGTATGTAAGTGTTTTGATTATTATATAAATGATCTGCAGATGTGTTTATCCCATTCGTGTGTTTGTTCGTGTGTTTGTATGTGTGTAATCGTGTTCTTCATCTTCTACACCGATAAACGAGTCTAGGAGGATTCCGCACTCCTAGACATCGTGCGGATCTCGTATCGATCGGCGACGCCCCGGGGGGACTTACAAAAAACGTGAGTTAAACGAGTATTATCAAAGTCGGTTTTCACTAAAATAAGTTTAATTAGTTATTATTATTATTAATCTAATCAATTTCTTAAAGATAATAATTAATAGAAAGCTAAAAAAAACGGGTGCAGGGAGGGTCGAACCCGCGACCTCTGCTCCCAAACCCTTGTGTTTTAACCAGCAGACCATAAGGTGACGTGCAACAAAACATCAGTTCGTTTAAAAATAAATACAAACAGATTTTGCTAAACTAATTAAGAATCCTAGAAACCCAATTGATCAAACATGTATAATTAATCAAAACAAGTTTAGGGCTAATGATCTACACGTCATCGCGATGGAAACCATATAAAAAATTACCTCTGAAAGTGATAAGAACTGGGTTAAATCGACGCTACAGTGGACGGCCCAACGCAACAGAAAACGGACATTCAACCAGGGTTTATAATCAAATTGGTTAGAGGGTAAATGACGTCTAGGGTTCGATGATTCTACCTGGAAGCTCAATTGAATTTATACAAATGTTTGAATGTATATTGAATTAAGTTTAGGGTCGGCTACAATAATAAGGAATTACGAATCATTTATAATCGAATTAACATATTTAAACTGTCGGTTAGGCCGATCTTGGAAAGTATATTACGTCCATTGATCCAATTTCCATAATTTTCGCGAGTTTTGAGGTCCAAGTAATCTCCTATTGCAATCGGGTTGTGAAGAAACGGGTTGGATTAGGATAAGGGTTAAGGGTATCCAGTTTAAGGGTTATGGATCTGAATATTAAAATATATTAATATATAATATTTACATGTTAGTCATTGGGGATTTAAGATGGAAATAATTTGAGGTTAAAGTTTGAGTTTGGGTAAAAATTGTAGATTTTTAAAGTTAATAATAATAATAATAATAATAATAATAATAATAATAATAATAATAATAATAATAATAATAATAAACAATATAATAATGATAAAAACATAGATAATATTGATTTAAATTTCCCAAAAACGAAAATGGGTCGTGTAATTTGGTTAGCAAAAATAATAGATGAAAAGTCCGATTTGCTACACTCTGATTACTCGTTTAATTGTGAATTGGACGATTCTAGATCATGGGCCAAGATCTTATCGAACTGACTAAGAACCCTAATCTCAATCCCTTATAAACGAGATGTTATGATACAATTAAATATACACATTCAACCCTTTAGCCGTCGCCTACAATTCCCCCAACCTTAATTGGATTATAACATCCGTCTTATACTCTGTTCGTCTTGTTTTCTTCACCGGCCATAGTATGTTCAATTAACCCATATCTGATCTTCGTTTGAGGTAATTCTTTTGTGCAATAGGATCACGATAGGGTAATCATTAAAAGCCCTAACATCTATTACAACAACATCAATCGGATTAACCGATTGATGTTGTTAGGGTTCATAACAGATTTCTGTTCTAGCTAAAGCGGTTTATGTTTTAGCAATTCTAAGTTATGTTGCAAGTAGCTAGTTTGCCCAGCTGGTTAATTTGTTGGTTAAGGAGTGGCAGGTCGCGAGTTCGACCCCCTGCCACCCCGGATTTTTAGTTTTTTTGTGTATTTTCTTTTTAAAAACATTTAATAACTATATTACTAATAATAATAACAACTAATTAAGACTATTTTATTAGAAACCGATCATATAATACTTGTATTCTCACGTCTTTTGATCCGTGTATGTGTGTATATGTGTATTTAGATATACATATATGTATATATACGTATTTATAATACCACGTAAACTAATATTTTTGGTTATATAAATATAATACAAATGGACAAACTTATTAAATGTTTTAACAAACTAATAAACATTTTTAAAGATATATTTTACCTAAATAATATTTTTATATAATAAAATATTATAATATACTTTTAACGGATTTAATACATTAGTAATATTATTAAAGATGTGTTTTACTTATATAATATCTTTATATATATATATATATATATATATATATAATTAAGTATTATAATGTACTTTGTTTATAATTTAACAAACCAATAATTTTTCATATATTATTTTTATATATAATAAAATATTATAGTAATTATGATTAAAAGAATATAATATTAACTTAATATTAATATTAATTATCGAGCTCTCTTATCCGATCTATTTTGTTTACTTAGTATCTTCGTATTCTATCTTCTTTATTAGGCTTCATCGTCAACGTGTGGTTTCCACAAATCATCATCCTTAATATTCCCTTGTTACCTTTGTTCGTCTATTGAGGTGAGTACCACATTCCCCCTATTTTACTCGTTTTATCATGTTTTGGGGACATATGCGTAAATATATTTCTCATATACACAAAACTGCAACTATTGTCTTAAGTGTTACCAATTTATACCTTACTTGTTTATGTGCTTACATGTTTTGCATAAACCGCATTCGGAGAGGTCCATCATAATATCATAATAGTATGATCATACGCTGGTCGTTATACCCTCGTGCGTCTCGACATCTCATTTATACTTGATCATTGGTTAATTAGTTATTCTTATATGACTTGTTGCAATTACTTATTTTTATATATTATATGTATATTGAAACTGGTGTGTTGCTTACTCAACCTTGTATTGACAAAACTATTTTATTTTCAATGCATATGCAGGTCATCGTGTGATGTGAAGTAGTTGAAGTTGGAAGATCACTTAAGGAATTATACTAGAGAAAACTTAATGAGACAATTATATTATGGTTATGTTTGTTTGATGCTTTAATTGTTTTTCGGATATTGTAACGAATATTTTTTATTTGAAATTATTAAATAGATATTGAAATCTATAATGTTGCATAATAGTACCTTGAGAGCTGTGGGCAATCAGCTCACGCCCCGGCATTTCCGCCGTAGGTTGCGGTGTGACAGATTGGTATTAGAGCCGAAGGTTTAAGATAGGTCGTTAGAAATTGCCTTAGACCCATGTTTATGAGCCCTATACGTGCCTATCTGTTTACCTTTATGTGTTCACTTTTAAATTGTTTACAACTTTCTTAGATAATTATTTATTATTTATTGTATTGTTATGCACACACACAAACTCTGAGGCTATGCCTCAACATTCAAAGAAAACTTTTTGAAATTAGATTTTTATTTTTGGGAAATTCCTTAGGAATTCTCACCTGTTGTTTTCGCTCCTACATCTTAGGGCTAGGTTATGTGGCATGTTCCTATGATAAATGAAAGGGGAAGAGAAACTGTGAGTTGGGCCTTGGCAAAACTGTTCCAAGAACCAAAGGTAAGACGATATTTCTTACGTGGGGGATAACCTGGCCACAGTTTTCGGCCCCATGGACCCGAGCGAGACCCAAAAATGCGATATGACCGACACCCTAAGTTGTCAACCGTGACCACATTAGTGGTCGCATCCCTATAATATTTTTAAACCGAATTCACGGTGATTCGTGGCTAAACTCGGTTTTCCCGATTATTTTGTTTTGTTATTTAAATGGTTAGTTGTGTGAAAAATCCATGGAACCCATGGGCACTCCTACTATCCATTTCTTAACTTGTTTTCGTATTTTTATTGGAGTGATCAACGTGGTGAATCACAAGATACTCCAATTACCCATATATTTATTTTGATAGTTCGTTATTTAGTTTGGTCGGTTAAAACACCATGTAATGCTCATCAGGCCGACAAACTATATTGCATTGATAATTCGTTAACTGGTTGGGACAGTTAAAATACCATGTAACGCTCATGGGCCGTTCAACCCGCCCGGTTTAATCGTTATTTAGTTGGTACAGTTAAAATTCCATGTAACGCTCATGGGCCGTCCAACTACCTTTCTTGTATTTGTTAATTTTGGTGGGCCATTCAAATTGCCATGGGAAGCTCATGGGAGGCCAACATTCACAGTTTATGTTTTGTTAGTTTATTGTAAACTTAATCAAATCTAAATTTTAAACTGACTTATCTCCTCGTGTAGCCATCACACATTAATCTTATTGACTACATCATTTAATAACTATTTACGCTATGTACCCCCTCATCTTATAATCTTTTACATTTAACCTCTATGGCACAATCCCCTTACTCCTTAAGGCAACATTTATATGAGTTATCTACATAGTTAAACATTATACTATTCTTATGATTTTCTTAACTTATCCTTCATCTTATAAATCTCTATTTTTGGTCTTCGTAGAATGTCTTATCTAAGAAACCTCTGTCATCCTCGACATCAATCGACTGACTCTCATCACCACCGTGTAGCTGCTTGTATAGCCAAAGAGTTAACTGCTATGATCTCTAGATTAGTGACCCAAATTCAAAATATCCATGCAACCGATCCGACCTTTTCCACTAACCACTCTCCTGGTAACTTCAAAACATCTACCTCCACTCACCCCACAACAAGAAACGTAAAAAAATATGACTTCAAGCAATCCTACTCAACCGCGAGCCTCTTCAACTTGTCTGAAAAAGAGACCTTATAAAGGAGCGCACCCCATCTGCAACACTTGCAATCTTCACCCCCCCAGTTGTTGTCTTTGAACCAATTGTAACCGTTTTGGAAACCTTGCTGATTACTGCTGCCAAGTCCGTGGTGCCCCAACTTCCCCACAACGATTTGAGACGCCCGTTTCTCAGAGCGGTACCATGCCATCTACTCAATCTGATGTTTCTAATACCCGTACTTGCTACCATTGTGGAGACTCAAATCATCTATGTAATTCGTGTCCTCATCGTATCCACACTCAACAAGCTCAAACTATGACTGCACCATACTACTTAACCCATGCTCATCAAGTTCAAACCCATCCACTTCATGTCCTACAAGCTCCACCCATCAATTAAAGTCAACATTACTTAACCCAACTCTATCAAGCTCCGCACCCGCAAGCTCAAGTGTACCAAACCTATTCTACTCAAGCCCCTGTTATGCAAGTTCAACCCCTTCAAGCTATCCCAAATCAATCTACCTCGACTGATCCAACTTCTATGAATGCAACTCCTTATGGTGCCCCGAGTCACGCCAATTAAGCTACTCAACGATCGTGAAGACCTTTGCCACTCCCTTTATCTATCTTAATTTATATTGTCTTTTCTTAATTACGTATTTTAACGCCTATTTATGGCTTTGAATTATTTCCCCATTTGAACTATTTATCTTCTATCTCTTAGATAAAGTCCCTTTTGTTTAAAATGATTGTTTATTAAAGCCTACTACTATCTTATTTCCTTACCTACATCAACCCTAAACGTTAATAAGTTATATCTAAGTAATTATGGGTCGACACGTAATTACCAAAGTCCTCGCATAGAAATCATAATCCGAATAGTTGTGTGTCATAATATAGAATCGTAAGTGGTTGAGATAACGGTACAAATGTAAAGATGATAAGGACATGGTAGATACGCCGCTGGTACATCCTATATATAAGTGCTCTTATCGGATTTTCATTTGACACGTTGTTTCAACTATTCAAAGTTCTGTATTATGATTAATTTTGGATCATATTTAAAATTCTTAGTTTTTCTTAAAAATTTAATGGTGTTGTTATAGTATTCCTTAATTTCAGGACAAAATTTCCTAAGGTATGGGAGACTATAACAACCCGGGTTTTCGAACTTCTACTTTTACCCGACTCGGTTCGATGTTCGGGTTATGTTATAAATATATTGCTTTTATTGATTTAAGTTGATTATTTATTAATATTTAAATATTTATAATTATATCTTTTTATATTTTGGCATGTCTAACCCAAAACATAAAGTTTTATCCTTCTTTGTACCCATTCTCTAACTCCAGGGTGCTTTCTGCAAATATTGTTATAACCATTTTCACCAAACGGATACCCATGACCCAAATCCATAACCCATACCCTATTTCCTAAACCCGATTGCAATTGAATATCTTGAGCCTTAATTCTCGGGCATAAATCAAAATTGATACTATAGGATCTCAATATACCTAAAACCGACTCAAATTACTCATTTAATGTTATTACCTTAGATCTCAGATCTAACCAATTCATAATCGTATTAGATCGAGATAGTTTACGGATCTAGTTTATTATATATTCTTAGTTATGTATATGTAATAGTAACTGATAATAGATAATAGTAAAATTAATAATATTAAGGAAGTATTTAATCGAGAAAGATATTGAGAAGAGGTTCAGTATAATTATAACTCAATACTTAATTAACAAGGCATGAACAAGCCTTAAATAGACGATGGAGACCAATTCGGTACACATCCCGTAACGAATTGGCTCCAGTTCGTTAAGTTACTTTACAAATAAGGGAAAGTAAGTGATTCGTTATGCCCCGTTCGTCAACATTCCATGACAAATGGGAAACAAACATAACGAATTACAGTCCATTCGTTAAACATCCTTAACGAATGAACATTACATATAACGAACTGGCTAATTCGTTAAACATCCTTAACGAATTAGCCTATACATAACGAACTACTTGATTTTCCATAAATACCCTTAACATTATAATAATAATAAATTACAACCGATAAGTTATAAAGACTCGAGACGACAAAACCGTGCACTAACAAACACCCCCTCGTATTGAGCTCTTTGTCTTTAATTACTTGAAGCGCTTTGTCTGCCAATCACGACAACTATGAATCCCGAACTCGTGATATACACATACGACACACTGGAGCTGCATAGCTCGGTTGTAGTCTTCATGGTGCTCGATTAGTATCTTGTTCTTGAACAGCACGTCATTGTCTGTTTCGAATAAGTTAACGAGCCACATTGGGTCGATAACTCTAATAAAACTGGTCTTCAAGCCTTTACCCAGTAAAATGACGGCCTCGCTAGTACGATTATCATAGTACTATCGGTTAAATGTTAAGTGAAGACCCTGTGGATACGTCTTCATCGGTACATGCTTCATCGTCTTTGGAGGTTTTACCTTAAGCATGAGTTTTGTCGAACCCGTACGAGGATCAATCTCGTCAATACGTTTACGGGTTGGGACTTGTGGCTTAATGAATTTAAAACTACGGTTTACCTCGAAGAGCAAATGCTGGTGAAACCATTATGCTCGTCGATTTCTACCGCGATTAATAATAGGTCGACTCCCGAGAATTCGAACATCCCAACGCGGTAGTGAGAGAACGTCAGTGATATTTTCATAGTACTAAACACCGTTCTCCAACTTGATAATATAGACCTTTAAATCAAAGTCGTATAACAAAAAAACGATGTCACCTTTCACAGTCGACACGGCTTTGAATGTGGTCTTCTGATTAGCTTTGGCCTGTGCGACAACGTCCAGCTTCTGTTCTTGGTCAACATACATGTATGCCTCAATAATTTTACCAGCCCATTTGCTCTGGTACTCGAACCAACCCAGAATATCAGCCTCAGTCAGATCAGCATCACGTTCAAACATCCTGGCTTTATTATTTGAAGTCTTCTATAAATGATCTTTAGTAGCTTTAACGTTTTCTTCGGTAAAAGTAGGAACACCCTGATCAACATTATTGTTGATAGAGATCGGGGTATTCCTCTGCTGTCACATCTTCAACCTCAATCTCATCATCTTCGTAAATAAACGACGTATTCCCATGTGGAATAGTGGCATCAAGTAAGACTTCCTCGTCGTTCACTACCTCCACATCATCCTCAGCTTCTAAAGCGTCCAGTTCCTCATTGTTCAGCCCTAACAGTAATGAAATCTGTTCGCGCGTTAGGGACTGATTAACGAACTGACCTTCTTCAATCCCATCAATGTTCGTAATGATCATCACTACGTCTTTCTCAAAATCCACAAAAAAGATGGTGTTGGCTTTGATTGACTCAATGGGTTGAGCTTTTGTCGAGTCATGATAGACCATAAGTTGTCTATCATTGCCTTCACCTCCGCTCGTACCAGCACCTGAGGATGAGCCGTGAGCTTGCTTCGGCTCACTACCTCCAGCACCTGGAGCATCAGGATCATCATCACCATTCTTCAGCTTTTTCAGCGCATCATATTTACAAGTAAGCTGAAGAATGAGATCCTCCTGTTCTTTGATCTTCACCCCCTGAGCCGTGACAATCTCATGAAGCTCCTTCGTCTCCTTTTGACAGTAAGTACAAACCCCATCATACGTTGTCGGTTAATCATCATCTGCTCTTGATCTTGACGATCGGCCGCCATTTGATTCTCGTAAAGATAAATCAAACTCAAGAGCATGTTCATCTGATTATCTTGGGTCAAGGAATGAAACGTTGGAGGTACCAGCTGCACGGGACCCTGAGGACGGCTGATTCTCATAAATGAGACGTCCATAGGAATAGTCGGCATCATAGTCGGTGTTGGAGGAACCAATAAAGTAGCAGCAGCAGGCCTTGGCATTGTGGATAATACAGATTGAGGAATCATGCCAAGCCTAGGATCAGAGGTGAGTGTGGTCATCAAAGTTAATTCCAGGGTGCTAGTAGTAAGCGGCACCGTCGGACTTTGAGGAGTGGACGACCTTGCCTCACGTGGACTGATTTCCACACCTGATCCATGTCAATCACGACGTTTTGGCGGTTGTTCAGACGCCAGTTGCTTGCCTTTACGTTTTCGTTGTGCAGCATGAGAACTTGCCGCCACAACGTCAACACGTCGTTGGTCACCTCCAGGTACACCATCTCCACCTTCATCCCCATCATTACCACCTTCGTTCCCACCTGGTCCCTCTTCACGTTCGGAATCCGAGTCATCATGGATCCAACGATCATTAGAAGGACATTCATATACCGGATTAGATAAATGACTAATCAAACGCTTGGTCCTTGGCGTCTCCTGCCTATACTACTTCATCCTCTTTAACGTATCAGCAGTCATATGCTCCAACTTAAGCACGTCATCTCTGAGTGTCAAATCAATCTCCAAATCATGAATCAGTTCCTGAACGATCAACTGGGTGAATCGTGGATACATTAGGAATTTAATGCGTCGGTTTTTGACCAAGCAGTTTTCCTTTAGATGGTAGAATATCATCTCAGAGAAATTGAACGGTTTGTTCAAAATCAGAGCGACGAATGCTGATTGTAACATGGTTCGGCATTCGTCGTAACCACCTTTACGTCCCCCAAGGCTATGGATAAGCACATGTAATAAATACTTGTACGTGAGGCACAAGTTAGCCTTGTTGTACATGGAACGATCGAGGGCACCAACATAGAAGACTCGTTGAAACAACCCGTGAATCAACGTCTTATCAAACTCACATGGGTTGTCCATGTTGTCCACAAATCGCATCACCCGTCTTCTAACTCCAGGAGTAATGATGACTGGCTTCTTGTTGACCTCGGCGACGATTTGGTTTTCAGACTCAACGTATTGAGCTGAATTCCAAAACGGTCGTACAATGCTAAAGTGGGTATTCGTGTCAGCAGTCACCGCATAGCCTAACGAGAACGTCATATAAAAGCTAGCATATCACGAAACGTGTCTTCATCGGAAAAATTCTCCCCAACGAAAGCACACATATTGTGCTTCTTATAAAATGGCAATAACAGGGGTTCAGGCTCTTGCGGTTGCTGTACTGGTTGTTGCTCAGCCACAGGAGCATCTTGAATGATTTCATCAGCCATAACTAAAAACACATAAACCCAAGATTTAGTAAAACAAACACTCAAATAATTTAAATTATTTAATAATTTTAATTGTTGAATTTTCAAAATAAATCTAAGTTTCATTTGTTATTATCTTGTATGATTCGTTATAACGAATCAGGTAATTCGTTATACCGAATCGCTTAATTCATTCTAAATAATCAAAGAGAATCAATGCTAACGAATCATTAACGAAGGAATAACAAATTAAATAACAAATGTAAGCTAATTCGTTATCAAAACCAGCGAAGAGGTGATTCGTTAAGCAACTCAATAACGAATTGAACACGAATTAGTGTCCATTCGTTAAATTATAACGAATGACCACCAATAATTAAGATCTTTGACTATTTGGAGTCAAGGTCAAAATTGATATGAACATTTAAAGTCAAACATGCAAACTCAGAATCAATTACACCATGTTAGACGATGTAATGACCTGTAATGACCACGAATCGGCTCGAAAACACATCGATAGCCAAAATATGTTACCCATTTTGGTTAAATCTGAGTGTAAATTAGATTTATTAAGGTTTATGTTTATAAGTTAAAGCCGACATGAAAATAAATCCAATGACCCATGAAATGGCCATGGATTTCGACGAAAATGATTCCGTTTTGATTGTCTATACCTTACAAATATCAGATGATGTTCAAAACTTGTTTTAATGAAGGTCGGATTTTCTGAAAAATTTGGGCAGAGGTTTGCTTAAGGAAGAAGAATAGTTTTTGAACGAATGAGTTGAATCATTCTCAAACTGTTCATTATATAAGGCAAACTTGCACATTTTTCAAGACAACGAATTAGCTAATTCGTTAATTCAAAATTCACGAACGAGCTAGTTCGCTATATAATTCGTTAGACACCTTCAACGAATGAGTGATTCGTTAAAAATTCATAACGAATCAATAACGAATTAAATTTACTTTGTGCTTAATTCGTTATAATTCTGATGACGAATGGGGTTATTCGTTACAGAGTGGCGGAAGCGAATTAAATAATAACAAATTAGATTGATTCTTTATAAAAAATAACCCTCATTCGTTATCCAGACAAATAACGAATTGACAATAAATTTAAAATTTAAAATCTTTTTCAATTTAATATTAAAAGAATTAAATACTGAATTAAATAAAGAATAAATAATGCATCGAAACCCGTGTCTCAATGCCTTACGAATCTTACCCTACGTGGTAAGATGCAATAACTTAACGTGTTTTACGCTTAAAAACATAACTTAAATAACTTAAAAACGAATTAAATAATATTTAAAAGAATAAATAAAAAAAATAAAATATTTTTGGTATTTTTCTTTTTCTTTTCTAATATTTACATTTAAACCCGAAAAGCAAAATAAAGTAGAAAACAAAATAGTTTTGTATTTTTGAATGATTTACGAAAGCAATACATGTTTTGTAAGGCCCCGTTCCTGGTGCCTTACTTTAACGTTGGATTTACTCATAAACATAGTTTTTTCAAATCAGAGTTAATTAAAATTTTCGCGGAAACGTTAACTTTAATCATTCGATACAAAACATAAATCTTTTCTTTAAAACCATATCATAAAAAGTCATATTTAAAACATCATTTATTCCATCTTCAGATGCCAGCCGTTCAGCCCATGCCATGTGCCCTCCTCATGCTAGCTCCTTAAACATATTCACTTGCGTACATACTAAAAGTCAGCTACGCTGAGTGAGTTCTAGTTAATCAGGCGACATACAATACATACACATATCATACATTCATACATATCCGAAGATACATATCCATACTTAACCAGTTACTTTTCCGACATACATTTATGCATACATACTATTACCTACCTCAGCCTACCGAGAGTATGTTCATAGTCCGCCATCTATACCTATATTCAAGGTCGTGAACACGTAAAAGGTCAGCAGTCCTTACCTATGTTCACCATTTATAGTACGTGCAAGGTCCACAGTCCTTCCATATACCATCCTACAATAACAACATGTACAAGGTCCACAGTCCTTCCCTATGTTGTCACCTATATCATAGCACGTACGAAGTCCGCAGTCCGACCCTATGCTACCAAAACACAAACACTATTACAGCACGTATAAGGTCCTCAGTCCTTTCCTATGCCGACGACTATCTACAATACGTATAAGGTCCGCAGTCCTTATCTACGTTGACGTCTATCATCTATAACACGTATAAGGCCCGCAGTCCTTAACTACGCTATCACCTTCCAAGTCTATGTCCAACAGAAGTTAGAGAGATTTACCATCCTAACTTACTATGTCGGACGCAGAATTCACATACCATTCATGTACCTGTATACACATACTTCACATATACAATAATTACATTGTAGCATAAGAACACTCTAGGCGTTCTTCACATCATTCGTTTAACAATCATACTCCTTGTCGATACGTGCTATATCCGAAGATCGTTCACGCCCCGACAAATGTTTATTCATAACGTTCATACATCATCCATACATTACATATAACATTCATATCTTTATTTATAACTTGACAGTACGCGCAATATCCGAAGATCGTTCACGTTCTACCAACATAACATACATACATCATTCATACATCATATATATCATTCATATCTTTAGCTACCACCTGACGGTCCATGGAATATCTGAAGATCGTTCATGCACCGTCAAGCAATCATCATACATAACTCATACAAGGCATACACTTACCACCTAAGGTAAGTGTATTAACTATCACATCGAGTATGCACACAGCCCTGAAAACATAACAAGGAAGTGGGGCTAGAAACTCACCTGAATTCTGTTACGTTCACCGATAGTAGTTAATCCTTTCTTTAGATGGCACGACTAACTGTATAACGATTACGCGTATCAATCAACTATCATTTTCCACATCGTATTTTTGTCTAATTATAACCCTCCACGAACGGGGGACCGGAGGCAGTGTCCCTTGTAGCGGGGTCTAAGGGGCAGAGCCCCTAGCAGGGTCCAAGGGGCAGAGCCCCTGGCTGGGGTCGAGCTGACCTGGTTTTCCATTAACTGTCTTAACACATTTTACATTAACTGTCTTAACACATTTTCCATTAGAATTTTGAATTATTTTCTAATTCTCTAACTCCTTCGCCCTAACGAATTAAGCCTAATTCGTTAGCTAATTCGTTACTTTCATAATCCAGTTCGTTAACGGATTCGTCATCAGATTATCATCTTATTCGTCCTCTGATTCGTCACCTTATCATAACGAATAGGGTAAATAACGAATCACTTGATTTGTTATCTTTCCATAGAGAACTGGCGGGTAACGAATCACTTGATTCGTTATCTTAGCATAACCTAGTTCGTTATTTGAACATAGAGAAGGGGGTGAATAACGAATCACTTGATTCGTTATTTGAACTTAGCGAATGGTGAGATAATTCGTTATCTAATCAGACTTTGAGTCAGGGTCAAATCAAAATTGCCAAGAACAGCAAATAGTCAACAAACCCCGTAAATCTGCAATTAACCTTCGATATTCAACGAAACAATACAAATTTGGTACCATTTGATTCGTATTCTCAGCGCCAAAAAACCCTAATCATCAAATCCGTCTAACATTCACATTTAGAGGGTGCGATTTACACCTAAGCACCTACGGCTCGTTTATCAATCGTTTAACCCATCAATCGTTTATGGTTTTCAGTAAGGTTTGTTGTGCTAGGTTCGTTTTTATCATTAACATACAAATCTAAGGTATTCCAAACAAAACCGAACCTTAATGGACGATTTCTAGATATAAACGTACCTTAAACGAGTCAAACTACGAACACGAGCTGATCTTGATGTAGGTTTGGTCCGTTACTACGTTCTAGCACCAACAAACTCGGGTTTTCGCCTTCGGATCTTGGTTCGGGTTATAGGATAGAGTTCGTGTGTGTTTTCCAAGGTATAGGCTATGGTGTAGAGATAAAAATGGAAAGGATTAGGGTTTAAGGGGTATTTATACTCACTTATGCCCATGGATCTATGGCCCATCTTTCCTTTTTGGTCCACCTTTAATTCTATTAACCAAGCCCGCTACTCCTAAATCATTATTATTATATTATTATTATTCCACTAACTCAAATAATTCACCCAACGCGAATATTATATTAAATACCATTCTAGAATTGTCGGGATGTTACATGTTTTGGTGAGTTTAAGCAGAGAATCATATTGACCAAATTGTCCTTCCATCCCAGTTTTATATTTCAGCGTTATTATGACTGCGTTAAGTCGGTCATTGATATTGTTGTTCACTTAAATCTTATAAAAAACTTTCAAGTATTTTTTTGATATGATTAAATGTTCAATTAAGGCACAAAATATCAGAAACTATCAGCCTCTAATCTCGGTTCAAGCTTAATTTGTTTTTTACCATATCACCCCAACTTTACTTAAACCATTATGCTGCCGATCAAAATTTAGAATTATATATATATATATATATATATATATATATATATATTGATTGATGCACCAAGATTCCTTTACCATGAGTGAGTATACACGAGTCCATCTGTAGGCTTACATACATTGTGTCCCCTGGGGTCCATTTTTTATTGGTAATAAGACGCACGCAAGAGAGGAACAATGTATGACTAACAACAGATTTTGATCAAGTTAGTAATTCAATTTGTACGATGTACATAAGTGATCAAGGTTTAATGACTTTGGGTTTGCTCTAAAAGCGTCTGAAATATTCATGCTTATGAATACCTAGATGATTAAACCACATAAAGACTCATAGTGTCCCGAACCGAATGCTTTTTATTCAATCTTATTTGTTTTTTGGTGATCAGACAAACATAAGGCTTGAGTATGACATGCTATTACATTTCTGCCATCATTACTGAGAATTTTGGTAAAGACTAACACCTCTTTCAATTTGGCGTTTCTTTATGTTTATATCACATACTTTTCTCTAATGGCTTGTTTAAGACCTATCAATGCACCAATGCAATTAAGCACTCAGCTCTTTAAGCTTATTTCTTTTTGGATATGGGACTAGATGATCAATGTAATATCATTTTCTCTTTTTGCTTCAAAACTCAATTTTTGAGGATCATAAAAATAAATTCAATCGCCCCAGTCACTTTCAGTCTATAGATTAATGGCTATCCTATCAATCCACAAGTAGATAACAGGACCAAAACATGCAAGCATGTTCCACAAACTTAAAAACCGACATAATTTTCAGCGAGAGAGTTAAATAAAACGCACAACAAACGCCCCAACTACTTTCCATTATCAGGTGAATGTCTATTCCGAACATTTACAAGTAAATATCAGGACCAAACATATACACGAACATTTACAAATATGCAAAAATCTTTTTGGTTTTTCTTTGTACATACTTAATAGCACAATCTTTTTGTCTTTTCGGATTTTTCTCTACAACAAAAATCACAATAATTTTTATTTTTCATATTTTTAATTTTTTTGAATTTTTCAAAATAGTTTAAATGAAAATCGCAATATTTTTGTATTTTACAAGATTTTTAATGTTTTTGGTTTTTCTCTATACAAACGAAATCATAATATTTTTTTATTTTTTATTTTCACCCCCAATACCCAAAACACAAAACCAAATGAAATAAAATAAACAAACATAAAATAAATATAATTATCATTGTTTCAAGATATCAGCAAGAGTTTTTAATCCATTTAGACCAAACAGAAAGTTAAAATGTGTTTTATCAAATGACTTGGAAAACAGATCAGCTTTTTGAAAATCAGTGTGCACTTTCTCAATATCAATTAATTTCTTTTCAAAGCAATCCCGTATAAAATGATATCGAATTTCGATATGCTTAGTCTTTGAGTGTTGCACGGGATTTTTGTTGATACTTATAGTAGCAGAGTTATCAATAAAGATGGGAGTAGTAAGAAACTTCAAACCGTAATCCCACAAGTGTTGCTGGATCCAAAGAACCTGTGAACATAAACTCGAGGCTGCCACATACTCTGCTTCTGCTTTTGAAGTGGAGACTATTCTCTGTTTCTTACACTACCAGGAAACAAGCCGGCTTCCTAGAAATTGACAACCCGCTGTAGTCGATTTTAAGTTGATCTTGCATCCTCCATAATCAGAATCGGAAAACACAGTGAATTCAAAACTATCATCTTGGGTACCATAACCCGGTGTCAGGATTACCCCTCAGATAGTAAAGTATACGTTTAACCGCCGCCAGGTGTGTCACTCGGGGACTTGATTGGTATCTAGCACACAAACAAACTGCAAACATTATGTTAGGACGAGAAGCAGTTAAATACATTAATGATCCTATCATTGCTCGATAAAGGGTAGGATCTACGGTATCCTCCAATTCGCCCGGTGACAAATTGTAACCCACAGGAAGAGGCGTCGAAGGAATTTTTCCGGCAGTTATCTTGAATCGGCTCAAGACATCGTTCACATATTTTGTCTGATGAATGAAGATTCCCTTGTCAGACTAATGAACCTGCAACCCTAAAAAGAAATTCATCTCCCCCATCGAGCTCATTTCGAACTTCGTCTGCATCGACTTCTCAAAATCCTTACAAAGCTTGTCGTTTTTTGTTTGTTGATCCAAATATAATGTCATCGACATATATTTGTACAAGGAGCAGATCATCACCAACATTCTTGTAAAATAGAGTGCAGTCAATAGTTCCTCGCTTGAAGCCATTATCAGTAAGATGGTCAACAAGTGTGCCGTACCAAGCTCTCGGGGCTTGTTGTAGACCATAAAGCTCCTTGTTTAATCGGTATACACGGTCAGGATAATCTGGATCTTTAAAACCAGGAGGCTTCAACACAAACACTTCTTCATGTAGTTCCCCGTTGAGAAATACACTTTTTACATCCATTTGATAAACCTTAATATTCTTAAAAGCCGGATAAGCCAAAAATATTCGTATAGCCTCCAATCGAGCAACTGGAGCATATACTTCAGTGTAATCTATGCCTTCTTGCTGATGGTAGCCTTGAACCACTAACCTTGCTTTGTTTCTTACGATCACACCACGATCGTCTTTCTTGCACTTAAATACCCCTTTCCTAGGAATTGGTTTCTTAACTCTAACAGGTTTGTCAATGAGATCCCATACACCCAGTCAGTTAAACTGTTGCAAATATTCTTGCATTGCTTCTACCCAAGATGGATCCTCAAGTACCATATGAAAGCAAGTGTATTTTGCGAGATTCATGATTCCCGAGGAATGCATATCCGCATACACACACAATATGTTAGAATCATTTGAAGTAGCAACCTGATGACGTGTTTGTACACCTACATCAAGATCACCAATGATGTTGTCCTGTGGATGATAAGTATGAATCCAAAGAGTAGGTTTCTCAGACACAACAACATTTTCTGTTAAATTATTTAGATTCTCCTCAGCATCATGAGACGATTTACCGATCTCATGTGTTTCAGGAAATGGAGCCGAGGAGGAATCAACAAAATGACCATCATCCGATGAGATGGAAATCACATCAGATGTATCAGGAAGATCGTCTTGTGGAGCTTCATCAAAATTAGAAATAGAAGATCTTGGTGGTAAGAATTGATCTTCTGATAAGCACGCACCAAGTCTTCATCTGGTTGGTCAACTATTTGAGTAAATGAGTTAAATAAACTCTCATAGTCGAGCATCTAATCAGGTCCTTTACCTTTGAGAGGTGTGGTATATCGTTGGCAATCAACATGGTACCACTCCTTTACACAGCCTGAAGTAAGTTAAATACACGTTTCTTAGGTGATGCGTAACCCAAGAAATAACCTTCAATCGCTTTTTCTTCAAATTTTCTCGCATCTTTCTTCAACATAGTACAGGGGCATCCAAAAGGCTCCAAGTACTTTAAGTTAGGTTTTCCCTTATTCAGAAGTTCATAAATCATTTTTTTGAAGCTTCTTCACAGTTAAAACATTATTAAGCGTGTAGCAAGCAGTATTCACAGCCTTGTTCCAGAATTGGGCAGGAAGCTTAGAATCCGCTAGCATTGTTCTTGCAGCTTCGATCAATGTTCTGTTCTTCCTTTCAGCTACCCCATTTTGTTGCGGTAAATAAGGAGCATTGTATTCTCGATGAATTCCTTTCTAAATGCAAAAGAAATCCAATACATTATTTTTGAACTCCGTACCGTTATGACTTCTGATACGCCTCACTTTCAGTTTGTATAGTGATTCGATTTTAGTGATTATATTTTGAACCAGAATGGGTGTTTGATCTTTTGAACACATAAATAACACCCATGAATATCTTGAATAGTCATCAGGGACAACTAAACAATACCAATCACCAGCAATACTCGCATGATTCATAGGACTAAGAAAATCCATATGAAGTCGTTCTAGTGGAGTATCAATGGTATTGATTAATTTAGAAGGGCGTGAATTCTTCTTTTGTTTGCCCTTTTTACAGGCAACATAGTGGTCAGTTAATTTAAAATGTTTCAAGGAAACACCATCAACCAGGTCATTAGCCATAAGATAATTCATCTTCCTGACATGAATATGGCCCATTCTTCTGTGCCACAAAATCGTGTCTTTTTCTGTTGCCTTAGAAACAAATCACGTTTCTACAGAAGTAGATACTTTAGAAGTCATGTTTAACACATAATATCGTTTGATCGAGGATATCGCATAACTACCATATCTTCGGGAATGATGTATCCTAGTTTCAGTATTATGCACTCCTTATCATTAAATACAGTTGTGTATTTCTTGTCACAGATTTGCGACACACTCAACAAGTTGTGATCTACTTTGTCACAATAATTAACCTTTTTAAACGTGAAGCTCCCATTTGACACATCACCTTCCTTAGTGATCATTCACCCGAATTACTCGCAAATGCCACATACCCTCCTTGTATATTTTTGAGATTTGTTAAGAGGTTAAATTAATTAGGGCTTGATTAAATTAAGTGGTATGTCTTTCTCAGTGAACACTTTGTTGATCCCTTTCAGTTTAAATACACGACCAGTAGAAGGCTTGGAAGCAACGAAATTGACAAAATGCATCAAATCCTCATCAGAAATCTTTAGCTTTTCTGATTTCTTAGCCTTAACTTTAACCGGTTTCTCCTTTTTCACTTGAGATGTACTTGAACCATACACCACCTCCTCAAATTCATGAGGTTCACATAAAATGTGATTTGAACTTGGAATGTCCTGGTCTTTGTGTATAACTTCAGGTTCAAACACATCTTCAATAATTATTTTTCAGCATTTTCAACAAAAACTTTGTTACATTGAACATGAGATTTTTGAGTTGAAGATTGGGCATTAACATTATCAGGTTTTTCTAGTTTAATTTTTCTTCAACAATAGATTCATTAACAACAATTTCTTCTTTTCCCGTAAAAGGATTTGCAGTATTATCGTTATGAAATGGTGGTGGTACTTCAACAAAGCCTACACCTTTCTTTGAATCTTTTTGCTTGTCAGTTACCTCAATAATTTCATTTAGCAAAAACGATGAATTTCTAAACTTGCCCAATTTGCTTTTCAAGTCAATAATTTCATTCTCATGTTCTGTTATCTTAGTTCAATGTTTCAAAATTTCTTGAAATTGCTGATCATTAATTGTCATTTTGACAGACAATTCAACTTTAAGATCATGGTTACTAATAGACAATGCTTCAATTTTCTCCCTAGATCTCATTTGAGATTCTAATGATTGTCTATAAGCATCCTTAAGAGAAGCAATTTCTTTCACCAATAGGTTATTATGCTCTTTCATCGATTCTAACCTAGGCTTAGCAGTTTCACAATCAACACAGGGCACATTTGCAGATAAATAAACAGAAGCAGAAGAAGAAGAAGAAGAAGAAGAAGAAGAACTAATGTAGGTTCCTAGCCGGATCTACACAAGAGTATCTCGTAACACGAGGGTGCGGAATCCCCTACGTATACGATACGAGTGTTACACGAGCAATACGTAAATAAAACAAAACACGTAAACACAAATGATTACTTGTTATATCACGATGTAAAGAAACAAACACACCAAATAAGTATCACATCAGGTTACAAAACCAAACTGTCAAGATTACTGCTGCGAACGGCCAAAGTTAGGGTTTAAATATCAAGACAACCTTGCCTATACCCTAGGCGAAGTTGTCCCTAACTTTGCAACTTAACAGGTTCGCTAACTAAAAAACCAAAACTAACACGTGCATCAAAACATAAGAACAATGTAACGATTACAGACACAATAGACACGAGATACATGAACTACTAGCATAATGCACCAAAAGACTCCCCCTTGGCAGTAGCTTCATATCTCTAACACCTTTGCCGTGTCTTGTAATCCAAAAAGCACGTATCTTCCGTCTTCAAGCATGTACTCCCTACCTCATACAAACTGAGACCACCCTTTGGTACTTCTTTGCTTCGTCTTTCCAAGCAGGGATATAAAAGATCTTCTTATCATTGAGTACCTGCAAATCAGCTTGAGACAAGTTAACCAAGCACATAGGATCATACACTCTCAAGATTTCCTGCTCATCTTCATCTTCCATCACGGCTTCAGCAGTCTGGCAATCAACATACCACCATTTAAAATCTTTCAACACATCTTGAGGCATGATCTTCATAGGAACTTCTTTCAAACATCGAATCGGTTTATACTTCATCACCATCCAGGGCTTGCCATCAGCCCATATTCCCTGTTTTGTATCTTCAACCAACTTCCCCTTTTGAGGCTTCAACAGTTCAAACTTTTTCTCCTTAACAACTTCCTTCCACACTATTTTACCAACCCACCTAGCAAAATTATCATCACTTCTATTAATCAACCTTAAGCGAGCCAAATCCTTCACCTCACACTCAGGAAACGTACTGAACGATTTCAACCTCTTAGAAAAGTACTGAATCCCATCATACCTTTTCACCACAAACACCTTTAGCTGATCATCATACAACCAACATATAATACCTTTCTTCGATTCAGCATATCCCTTGATATTATAACTTTTCTTGAACATCGCAGGTACCAATGGCTTCTTTATTTTGAAAAACCACTGAGCACATCCTTCTTTCCACCTTGGTTGTTCCTCCCATTCAGAATCACCCGACACATTATCACCTTGACCCAAACTTTCTTGACCAGCACTAGGAATGTCATGCTCAACACCATCATCAGATATCTCACCCTCCTCTAAACCACTATCGATCTCAATTTGTTCACCAATTTTCTCAATCTCACTAAAAGACAACACATCATCACCCATATCATCCTCATCATCTACCACCACGGTCTCACCACCTACACTACCCGAAGGAGCAGTAGACTCCCCCTGAGATGTGGAAGCCCCAAGAGTTTTTTCAGTTCTTGGCAGCTCACCACCTGCATCTTTTGATGCATTGGGATCATCATCTCTGTCCTGTATCTTCTTTGTTCTCAACTCGTCACCTTTGCAACTCGACTCCCCTGAGATGCTAAGAACCATTTCAGCTTATCAAACAACTTACCATGCTCAACAAGAAGTGCAGTCTGAAGTTGATTCTCAGCCACCAGACGTTGAATAGCCTGAGTTTGAATAACATTCACCCTTGACTGCTCAGCAACCACCCTTTCAAGAGCCACAATCCTCTCAGAATCTGACAGAGTAGTGTCAAAATCAAAAGACATGTGAGAAGTATCCTGAGCATATAGCGGTGGAATGCCCAAGCTTACTGGAATATCGAAAGTAGACGGAGTAGTAACTGTAGGTGAAATCGAGACAGATAACCCAACGGTAGCCACCAGTGTGGACTCAACAAACATAGCAACCACCTCCGATGGAGTAACAGAAAGAGGTGGTAAAGAAACAATTGCTGGTGTAGACATATGTACCGTAGTGGGTGCAAGAGACGGTGCTGACAAAGCCACCGACGGAGCACTAGATGGCACTAGTAATGGATCAGATGGCGATGGAAGCAGTGTAGACATTACTAAGGCATACATATCCTCCTCATAATCTGACTCACTATCATCCGATTCTTTCTTTCGTTTTCCTTAAATCCTTTCTTGTGCAGCAAGAACTCTCTAAGCTTCAACAACATAATCAATGGAAGTATCAGATAATGTTTCCTCAGAATCCTCCACTGAGGCAATAGATGGACCCACAGTTGTATCAACCTAAGAAGCATGCACACCATAAACATCAACCACCGAGGCTTGAAGTTCACCAGGATCAACCGTAGACATATCAAAGAAACCTTGCCCTCCAAAGGCAACCTCAAGATCAACCTGTTCGGCGGGAGCTACGACTGGATCAACAATAGGAGCTTCTTTAACCACCTGTGGTAGTTGAATCACAGGAGGTGGTTGAGGAATATCAACTTGTTGCGGAGCCGGATCATTAAACTCATCCTCTGGTGGAGCAACATAAGTAGGGTTCACAAGATACCAAATAAAGCAAGCCTCGGACGAAGTTCAGGCTTGCTTCGTGCACTAGATGACTTACATTGTGCAAAAATTCTATTGTTTATACTTTCCACATAAGAGATAGGGCGACGTTGTGGCTGATTGGGGGCAACATGATTAAGAATCATCTGTAAGAATCTGGGATACATTAAGAAACGTTCCCGTGCCACAGCTCGCCGCTGACGATCTATCTCATAGAATACCATCTGACTGAAACTATACGGCTTGTTATAAGTCAACGCGGCCATTGCAGATTGCATTGCCGCACCCATACCATCAGATCCAGCCTTGTGACCAGACATGCACACAATCAATACGTGCATTAAGAAACACCACTGGTCCAACAGAAATCCCTTTCTACATTGTGAATCTCCCAACGGCATACGAAGAAAAGCTCTAATTCTGAAAGTAGCCGAATACTCAGTAGGATCCTGAGTGGTTTCAACTCCGAATTATAGAGCTTCTCTAATCTGATTAGCTGAGAACTGTACCACCTGATTATTTACTGTGGCACGCATAACTGGAGGTTCAACACGACAGTCATATTCAACTGTTCGCTAAAAGTCTTCAATATTTGGAAGATATATCGGCAGAGTAGTGGTGATTGCATGAAAGATACGTGAACGAATGAGAAACAAGATGATCTCATTAAAACACTCAGCTCCACGACTATCCAGGTCCAAAGTAACATACATGTTGTGACCCGGAAAGAACTGTCTCTTATCACCATCTCCTTCATCACCACCTGTACCTCCCGCACCTGCAACAACAGCCATATCTGCAAACCAAACAAGCTAAGTTAGACACATGGTTACACATTTTGTAACTTCGCTGAGCACGTATGTAGCGAAGTTAGTAAAATATCGAAGTTAAGGATAACATCGCCATCATGGCAGTGGCGAAGTTTGTAGGCAGGCGAAGTTAATACAACTTCGCCTTGGACAGTAACTTCGCTGCAAGAACGGGTTAGAAATCACAAGGCATTCCTTTGCAGATAACAACAATCAGAAGATTAAACTACCCATAAGACTGTCCGATTGATCCTTAGGAACCTTTAATGGTGACCAATCTAGTAACACAGAAGCTATAATATGAGACAACCAAGAACAACTTCATAATCAGACAAATTTAGGGTTTGTAACAAGCAAAGGTATTAAATTATGACACATAAGGAGTATAGAAACCTTGTACGCGCAAAAACGAAGGCAATAACGATGATCGATCAAGGTTCGATAACTAGATAACTTCACCGAGGGTTTGAGAGGGTTTATTTAACCAGATTTGACCTAAGTCTGCAATTTATACCATTAAGAAATACCCAGGGGCGAAGTTATACTAACTTATACTAACTTCGCCTGGTGGATAACTTCGCCACAACGAAGTTAATTTTATAAAACGATAAAAAAAGAGTAACCAAGATTTTATTTTAAATACTATAAAACGAAACCATATAACACAACAAGAGTAATATAAAAAGACGGGATCAATTCAGAATACCCTGCATGTTTAAGAAAAGATCCGAACAGGAATCATATTGATTAAGAGGTTGTCACAAGGATTCATGTTCAACGTTATTATGACATAGAGAAACAGGTTGCAGGCAGGTATAAAACTTAGCATGGTTTTCATTGCTTCTGTGATACAGATTATGTTCAATTAGGCTCAAAATTTAGATGGACATCACTTAAGGAATTGTGATGCCTCCTATCTATTCTCAAGGCGTATTTGGCTTTCCCCAGATCACCCCGACTTGACTTCGACCCGCAGTGGTTGATCAAACAATGTACATTTGAGTCAACTTTACAATCCTTTCACTTAGCTTTCACAAGACTCAGTTGGTGCCTTATCCTTGTTGTTTTTGACTTGATGAATTACAAAGGTAATAAGACATATATCCTTTTTTAAGTAGAACCGTAACGAAAACCTGCAAGTCCCGAATCTGGATCACTGCAGTAAGAGAACATAATATTCACGGGGATCAAGACACTCACGGGCTCGTGTATGACTGGGTAATCACTTTTCTGCCTATCATTTGGAAAGATATATATGGAGACATGCACGAATCAAAATGACTCTCCATAGTAAATCGAGCAGATTTAATTTGTATCACATTAACTTTTACGCACCATGGAAAGCTACCGTACCAAACAATGACTGTCCTAAAGTCTTTTAGGCCTAATAACTTCACCCGTTAGGCACAAAAAAACAGTTTATCTATCATTTTCCAAAGGTTGGATCAATTTTTAATTTAACACCAATTTAGAAGCTTCATGGAAGCTATAGACTGAAAAAGTATATCACTTCCCATAAAAAAATTAAATTCAGACGTCCTGATTATTTCTAAGTCTTTAGGTAAATGGCTATCCTAAACATCCAGTGGATTAGCAGGACCAACCATATATGAATATGTGTCCCTCCGACTAAGTATAATCGACATAATTTTAGTGACGGAAAAAAAAACTCATCACAACCGCCCCAGTTGCTTTCAGTTATTCGGTTAATGCATATCCTTTGAATCTACAAGTAGTTCCAAGGACCAAACATATTCAAGAACATGTCCTTCAAACTTAAGCTACTGACATAATTCTCAGCGATAGTGAATTTTTTTTAATAAAAACAAAAGAACACGGTTACTCGGGATTGAGCATCCCATTAAGCTCAATAAGATTTTGAAAACGGGACCGGTCAAAAGCTTTTGTAAAAAGATCGGCAAAGTTATCCAAGGAATCAAGCTTTTCAAGCAAGATTAATTTCTTCTCAGCACAATCCCGTATGAAATGATGACGAATGTCAATATGTTTTGTTTTACTATGTTTAACGGGATTGTTAGTTACTGAGATAGCAGCAGTTTTATCAATGCAAATAGGAGTTTGAGTGAAATTCATACCATAATCGCGCATTTGTTGTTGTATCCATAAAACCTGGGATCAGCAGTTCGATGTTGCCATGTATTCTGCTTCTCAAGTGTATATGGCCACAGAGGTTTGCTTCTTGCACTGCCAAGACGCCAATCTTCCTCCGAGAAACTGACAGCCACCAGTTGTTGACTTTCTGTTCTGATTACATCCTCCATAGTCAGAGTCAGTGTATGCTACCAGATCCAGTTCTCCTCGTTTTGGATACCAGAGACCCAACTTAGGCTTTCCTTTAAGATACCGCAAAATCCTCTTCACTCCTTTCATGTGCGACTCCTTTGGATTAGCCTGAAAACGAGCACAAAGACAAACTGCAAACATAATGTCAGGTCTAGAAGCAGTTAAATACATCAAAGAACCTATAATAACCCGATACTGAGTGGGATCCACATCTTCATCACTTTCGAAGTCAACACCTAGTTTGTGGTTGACACAAATTGAAGTGTCGAACGGGGTGCTGTCTTCCATCTTAAAACGCTTAAGCACATCGTGAACATATTTTGTTTGATGAATGAACATGCCATCCTTCTTCTGATCTACCTGTAAACCCAAAAAGAAAGTTAATTCACCCATGGCGCTCATCTCAAACCTTTTCTTCATGACTGCTTCAAACTCCTGACACATAAAAATTTTTGAGGCTGCCAAGATGATATCGTCCACATAGACCTGGACGAGAAGAAAATCATTCCCATTTCATTTTACAAAAAGGGTACTGTCGATCTTTCTTCTCACAAACCCATTTTCCAGCAAATAATCAGACAAAGTTGCATACCAAGCTCGTGGGGCCTGATGTAGACCATATAGAGCTTTTCTGAGCTTGTACACATGATCCGGAAAGTCTGGGTCAGGAAAACCCAGAGGTTGCTCAATATATACCACTTCATCGACCATGCCATTTAGGAACGCGCTTTTCACATCAAGCTGAAACACCTTCGTCTCTTTGTGTGCAGCAAAGGCCAAGAAAAGTCGAATTGCCTCTAATTTTGCCACTGGAGAAAACACTTCATTGTAATCAATTCCTTCTTGTTGGTTAAATCCTTTGACTACTAACCTTGCCTTGTTATGGATGATTACCCCTTTCTCATCTCTCTTGCTTTTGAATACCCACTTCGTACCGATAGCATTCACATCTCGCGGCTTTTCAACTAACTGGCAAACTTCCATCTTGTTAAACTGAGCCAGTTCTCCCTGCATTGCTTCTACCCACGAGCTACCCTTCAATGCCATCTGATAGTTCTTTGGTTCAATCTGACTGATGAAACAGGTATACAAGCATTCATTCATAATACCAGTGTCCTTAATGCTTGTATACACACATGTGTTTTCCTCCAAACTTCTTCTGGTTCGTACTCCATCAGAAGGATTACCGATCACGTTCTCCAAGGGATGATTTCGGTGGATTCTGGTGGTTTGAATGGGACCAACTTCTAAGTCTTCTCCAAGATTCGGAGAAACTTCATTTGAATTGTGTTGAGTGTGAAACGGATTGAAGAAGTCATCATCACTTGAGACAGTATGAGTTTCACCAGCATTTGACACGGTCATTTGTTTTTCATTACACTGTGGATGATCCATAATGACCTCTTCCTCATCGAGTAGCATCTGAGTAGCCATCCTTTCTTCTGTATCTGCAAACTCAAGAGAAGGTAAATTAAAAGATTTAAATAATTTATCATAATCGAACGCCTCTGCTGGTCCCATGCTAGGCTTTGGTGATTTGTAACTTGTAATGTCAGTGTTACAGACTACCTCAACCTTGTTGTTCGATAGATTAAAAACTCTTCTGTTGTGAGTCCCAACAACGTAGCCAACAAGAATACCCTCGTCAGTTTTCTCACCAAATTTTGAGTTATTCTTTAAAATCTAGCATGGGGACCCAAAAGGTTCAAGACCTTTTAGATTTGAGTTTCGACCATGCATTAATTCATAACAAGTTTTGTTTAATCTTTTAACAGTTAAAACACGATTAAGGATATAGCAGGCTGTGGCAACTGTCTCAGCCTAGAACACCACGGGAATTTTAGCATCTACCAGCATAGTCCTGGCGCCTTCGATTAGAGTTCTATTCTTCCTTTCAGCTACTCCATTTTGTTGCGGGGTATATGGTGCGCTAAACTGATGTTCAATCCCTTTATGCAAACAAAACATCTCCATTTGATAGTTCTTGAACTCTGTGCCGTTGTCGCTTCTTATAAACTTGACCTTTCCCCCAACAATATTTTCCACTTTGGTAATCAAGTTAATTACCAACTGCACTGTTTCATCTTTAGCTTTCAGATAATAAACCCATGAGTAAGGTGAGTAGTCATCAGTCACAACCAAGCAATAGGATGTTCCACCCATGCTTTTAACATTTATGGGACCAAACAGATCCATGTGAAGCAAATCCAAAGGTTTGACAATTGAGTTAACCAGTTTGGAGTGATGTGATTTCTTGTGCTGCTTTCCTTTCTTGCACGACAGACATTGATCTTCAAAGCTGAAATTCTTTAAAGGAACCCCAAGTACCAGCCCATTCTTGACAATGTAGTTCATTTTTCGTAGATGGATATGACCCATCCTTCGGTGCCACAATTCTGACTCAGACTTTGTTGCTTTTGACAACAGACATGATTCTTCCGTCGCCATCTCGAACGACCTCATGTCCATCACATATGTATTCTTCTCTCTTGGAGCTTTCATCAAAACCCAGCTTTCAGGAATCTTGAAACCAGGATAGGAACGAGTGCTTCATCCTTTGTAAAGTGCACAGTGTATTCTTTGTCACAGGTTTGCGAGACACTCAGAAGATTTTGCTTTAACTCTTCCACGAAATTAACCTTTTCCAAATTGATTCTCCCATTAGTAACAGTACTGATTCCAGTAATTTTTCCACCACTTTCTCCTGCAAAACTAACCCTTCCTCCTTGAACAGCTTTCCAATCACGTAACAATTTCTTTTTACCTGTCATGTGCCGGGAACAGCCACTGTTGATAACCCACATGTTGTGCACAGCCCTGTTCGACCGTTCCTGCACAGTTAAAGAAACGAATTAAAAAGGAGGGACCCAAGACCTGCTGGTCTTGGGTTGATCAAACCTGTTAAACTGCATCCAACTCCTTGGTTGCCTAAAGTTCCTTTAAGGGAAGTTTCCATTTGTACTGAATGGAAGATATCTAGAAAACTGATTATGAGGCCATCCAAACATCCTTGAGTTTCTAGAATTAATGGATTCGAAATTACCCGTTCTGTGATTAACTGGAAAAAAACGAGGTTGGTTTCTTTGAAATCTTGAATTGTCCAACGATTAAAGTTGGATGCGTTAGAATTCTTACCAGCACCACTTTTAAAGTTCGTTTTATTCTCAGTTTTAGTTGGCCTCATATTATTAGATTTCTTCCTTTTCAGCGGACAGTTATTGACAAAGTTTCTTATCTCGTTACATCTAAAACAACTCCTGTTAGGACAATTAGTGTCCATCCGAACATTCGTTTAGGGAGTTGCAGCAGAAGATGAGACTGTGTTACTGACAGGTTGTCTCACATAGGGGGGAACAAATGGGTTTAAGGAAGATTTCTTTTCACCAAACGCATAATTCTCCCCTCGTATGAGCAACACAACTTCATCATCTATCTTGACAGAGTCGACGGACTTTTCAGAATTTGAACCTTGACTTGTGACAGGAGAATTTCTCTGAACTGATTCGTTTATATTAATGTCAGTATTGCCTTTTTTAACTTTAACGGGTACCGTGTTGACTTTCACGTTACCCGTTACAGTCTGATCAGTTTCAACACTCTCAGATGGCTGATTACAGGGATTAAGTGTAATCATTATTGAAAGGTGGTAGAACTTCATTGTATCCAATTCCCCCTTTGTTGATAGGGGACGTTGAACACTTAGGGCATGATCAAGCATCATGGAGGAATTCCTAAATTGTTCAAGTTTTCAATTTAATTCCACCACTTTTACTTGGTAATCAGCTATCTGTTTATCTTTTTCAGCTATAAGTTTAGTCTTTTCTTCCACAACTTCATAGCTTAGATCAATGACATGAATTTTCTCAGCTAGAGTGGCCTTAAGGCTTCTTATGTCTTTTTCACTAGCTTTTATTTTTACCGAGAAACTATTTTCCTTATTTTTAGAATAGTGATGTTCCTCTTTTAACGTTTTTAATTCTTTATCCAAACTAACATACTGATCAGTTAAAGCATTCAATTGTTCAGACAATTTCTCACATTGTTCACACTGAGATTCCGAACATACCTCTGAGAGCTGGTCATTCACTTCTGCCATGTATGCTTGATCCTCCACTGGTTTCTTATCACATCTTCCAGTCACAATTGTTCAATCACCTCTTCAACTTTGATGTTCCAATTATACCCCAATTATGTTGAGACACCATTTCTTTTGCTTCAGTACCATTTCCATTCCCTTTCTGTTGACTGGCCATGTTCTGACTCCGTTCAACTCTTTCATTTGTACACTCTCTTGCAAAGTGTCCATTTTGTTGACAGTTGTAGCAACGAACCTTTGACTTGTCAAATCCCGGTCTTTCTCCCACAAACTTTCTTCCAGTCTTCTTCATAAATCTTTTTACCCCTCTTACTATCATCGTCATTTGCCACTGTAGATTCATTTCTTCCATGTCATCAGCATCTATCTGATCATAGTCTTCATCCAAGGTTGCAGGGTCAACTATCTTCCCTTTGATGTAATTCTCATAAGACGCGATGAAAGAGGCATACAGAGCAAATTGTTGTTCAACAGATTTTACACTCATAGGCATTTTTTAGTAATTTACACTTGAAGAACTAGTGGAAGAGTTACCGACCAAGGGTTGAGATTTTGAAGAACTACTTCCACCATCTACAAATCATATATCTCCGTCCATAATCATCATCACATGACCATCATGAGTAGAGTTTGATTCACCACCAGAATAATAAACAGCCGATTCTGGTTTAGAGCTTGAGTTTGGAGAGCCTTTTGTACCATACATTCCCGGATCCTGAACCTGATCAGTAGGAGTCTCTTTTCTTATCATATTAAGCTCATAATTACGTAACTTGTTGGCCACCGTTTCCAAATCAAAAGTTTCAAACTTTTTATCTTCTCTCATCAAAAGGTTTATATCTCTCATTTTGGTGGGAGAGCATCCAGAAGTTTTTCTATAATTCCAGCCTCCGTGTACTCTATGGAGTAGTTGTTCAATTTTGTCATCAAGTGATAGTATCTTGTGATTATGTCATCAAGTGATTCATTCTTAAAGCACTTGAACACCGAGAATTGAGTTTTCAACAACTTTGACTTTGAGTTTCGAATTCCAACGTTTCCTTCAAAGCGGTTTTCTAATGCTTCCCACAATTCTCTAGCGGACTTGTACTTTCTAAACGTGTGTAGAATCTCTTGAGGTAGTGTCATGGCCTCATACATCTTCTTTTCCTCATCTTCTATCTTATTATAACTTTTAAGTTGCTCCCTACCTTCAAACATGGTTGTTGGAGGTATATACCTATCTTGAATACATACCCACATCTTGGCATCTTGATATTTCACATACTACTCAAATATGTCTTTCCATGCAACAAAATCAGTGCCTTTAAGTAACTTTGGAGCTTTAGTCGCTGAGCCAGCTTCAACTTTCTTCTTCACCAGTTCAGGGATATTTATCGAAGTCATACTTAACCAAAACGAAATCTAAAAATAAATCTATAAGTTATTATGTGAACAGTAGCTAGCGAAGTTAAGATAACTTCTCCAACCAGGTAACTTCGCTTATGGCGAAGTTATATGAAAAACCTAAGTTCGCTGGGTCTTCACCAAATAACTTCGCTAAAGACAACTTCATCAGTTCCTTATCTTCGCCGAATGTTATATCTTCGCCGAAACCCTAGATACAGGTGACGAAAACTTCGCTGGTTGATCTGTGATGATTGCTGGACTGAATCTTTGATTCCAAAGGGTTTTGAGAGTAACAAGGTGAGAGATTTGGGGGTTTTTGTGGAGAGACGGACAAAAGAACGGTGTTTTTACGTGAAACGATTCCGCAAAAAGTCTAGCGGAATATCTTTAACACTCGTGTGATAATCCCGAACCATACAATCACGAGCAAAAGCTCTGATACCAATTGTAGGTTCCCAGCCGGATCTACACAGGAGTATCTCGTAACACGAGGGTGCGGAATCCCCTACATATACGATAGTAGTATTTACACGAGCAATACGTAAATAACATGAAACACGTAAACACAAATGATTACTTGTTATATCACGATATAAAGAAACAAACACACCAAATAAGTAGCACGTCAAGTTACAAAACCAAACTGTCAAGATTACTGCTGCGAACGGCCAAAGTTAGGGTTTAAATATCACGACAACTTCGCCTAATACCCTATGCAAAGTTGTCCCTAACTTCGCCACTTAACAAGTTCGGTAACTACAAAACCAAAACTAACACGTTCATCAAAACATAAGAACAATGTAACGATTACAGACACAATAGACACGAGATACATGAACTACTGGCATCATGCATCAACAACTAACCTCATCAATCTTTGCCATGCATGCGAAAGAAGTTGGTTGCATGTGACACGGATCATCAGAATCAGATTCAGTGTCATTGTCAGATGATAACTCATTCCCACTTGCGTCTTGAAATATTTCATTCATCTCGAACATAGCCAAGTTCGCTTGATTATCGTTGCACAACAATCTTTGTGTCCAATCAGACCCATCAGCAGCAGAAAGAAGAGCTTGTGATCCCGAAGCAGAAGGTTTACTGCCAGAAGGCTTATCAGACCCATTATCATTACCCTTTTTTCCTAGAACTTCTATCTTGTCTTCAAGGTCCATGGTACTCTTTCTTTGGTTTGTCACACTCTTTGGCAAAATGGCCAAATTCTAAGTTGATGATGCCTCATTTGTCACACTCTTCGAGGTTCATTGTACATTAGGATCATTATAAGTTGACGACCCCTCATTTTCATTATGAGTAAGAAAAGCAGTTATTGGAGATGTAATGCTACTTAATGGCATACTACCACCATTAAAAGATGGATCTTGAATTTCTTTTGACGATTTCTGACACTTCAGATCGTATTCTCTAGCTTCAATCTTTTGCATAAATTCTGAAGCCGTTAAATCTTCGTTTTTGAAATAATTATTTTCCTTCAACACCATCAAGAATGTTGAATATGAACTCGGTAAAGCATTCTTAACCGTATCCATCTTGTCAGATTCAAAAGGTTCCATTTTTAACTTATTCATTTCTGCTATCAAGTGGTTAAAACAAGTAAGCATTTCTTCAACAGTCTCTCCTTTTAGTAAGTTAATGTTTTGGAATTGAAACTTTAACATTACTTTCTTGCTCTCTTCTGTGTTTCCCATACTTCTCATTTTAATGTGCTGAAACAATGAAGCACAGATCTTGATACTTCCAACTTGATGAAATATGTTATCGGGTAAAGCCATAGTAAGAGTTGAATATGCTTTAGTCTCGATCTCTAAAGCCTTCTTTTCCTCTTGAGGGTACTGAGAAAAAGCTTTAGAGGTAAAACCCGTAGTTTCATCACCAAGCATTGGAACAATATAGACATCATCAAGACATCTAGAGCAATCGGGATGCACGGAACCAAGATGTTCTCGAACACGAGGTTCCCACTTTGCAAAATCACTGAATTTCATCAGTTGTGGGCATTTGAATGGGATCAAATTTCCGCATCAAGGTGTAACATTTGTTGCATAAGTACGTTCTGAGATGCCAATGCATAAAAACCAGCCATTTTAATTAAAAAGTTCAAATTTAACAAAATTCAAACTTTTAGGTTAAAAATGTAATTTCAGTAACGAATCAGGAACAGTAAACTTAACGAACTGAGTGAAGTATGGATGGCGAATTTGGAATAGTAACTTAATGAACCAAGTGAGATCTGAATGACGAATCAGGAAACGAATTAATTGTAATGAATCAGTAACTAATCAATGATGAGTCACTAACGAATCAGTGACGAATCAGTATGACGAATCACTAACGAATTAGAATGCTGAATTACTAAGAATTAATGACGAGTCAAAGTAACGAATCAAAGATGAATTGGTGACGAATTAAAGTAATGAATCACTAACAAATCAATGAGCACGAATTCAATATAGAAAATAATGAAGTAGCTAAAGTGAATAACGAACTAGGTTGTTATTCAGTTGTAACAAACTATCCACGTGGCACGAATCCGTTAAGGGCTGATAACAAATTAAGACCCGTGTTTAGCGAATTAGCTATAACGAATTACAGCCATATTCATATCTTCAAATCTTCAAACAGATTTCCAGAAATCTGGAAATTTTCCAGATTCAAGTATTACCAAAACTCAAACTAAAATCGTGTAATACAACCTCAATTTGGCACCAATTTGGCCAAATGAAAGCTCAAACTGATCGTAATCAATCCGCGAACACAACAACACTTATCCAGTATACTTTAATCAACCAAACGATTAGCAAATTCCAATTAATCGATACTCTGTTCCATATACCTCAGATCCAGTCATAAACCAACACAATCAATCACGATAACCCAATCATATCCACACAATTCTTCCTCAATCCTCACCGAACACAATCCAATCCAAATTCAGCCCATAATTATCAAATTCAAAATAAAATTCAATCAAAATTCAATAAAACTTACACTAACCCGAAACTTAACCAATAAGCTTCAAATACTAATCAATATAGCTTAACCAAGAGCAATCTAACGGCCAAGAGCTCTGATACCACTTGTTATTACCTTAGATCTCAGATCAAATCAATTCTAGTTTATGATATATTCTTAGTTATGTATATTTAATATTAATTGATAATAGATAATAGTAAAATTAATAATATTAAGGAAGTATTGAATCGAGAGAGAGATTGAGCAGAGGTTCGGTATAACTATAACTCAATACTTAATTAACAAGGCATGAACAAGCCTTAAATAGACGATGGAGACCAATTCGTTACACATCCCGTAACGAATTGGCTCCAGTTCGTTAACTTACATAACAAATAAGGGAAAGCATAACGAATCAGTGATTCGTTATGCCCCCATTCGTCAACATTCTATGACGAATGGGAAACAAACATAACGAATTACAGTCCATTCGTTAAACATCCTTAACGAATGGACATTACATATAACGAACTGGCTAATTCGTTAAACATCCTTAACGAATTAGCCTATACATAACGAACTACTTGATTTTCCATAAATACCCTTAAAATTATTATAATAATAATAAATTACAACCGATAAGTTACAAAGACTCGAGACGACAAAACCGTGCACTAACATTTAATTGTGAATTGGATGATTCTAGATCATGGGCCAAGATCTTAACAAAACGACTAAGAACCCTAATCCCAATCCCTTATAAACGAGATGTTATGATACAATTAAATCTACACATTCAACCCTTTAGCCGTCGCCTACAATTCCCCCAACCTTAATTGGATTATAGCAGCCATCTTATACTCTGTTCGTCTTGTTTTCTTCGCCGGCCATAGTCTGTTTAATTAACCCATCTCTGATCTTCGTTTGAGGTAATTATTTTGTGCAACAGGGTCGCAATAGGGTAATCATCAAAGGCCCTAACATCTATTACAACAACATCAATCGGATTAACCAATTGATGTTGTTAGGGTTCATAACAGATTTCTGTTCTAGCTACTGCTGTTTATGTTTTAGCGATTCAAAGTTATGTTGCATGTAGCTAGTTAGCCTAGCTGGTTAATTTGTTGGTTATGGAGTGGCAGGTTGCGGGTTCGAACCCTGCCACCCCGGATTTTTAGTTTTTTGTGTATTTTCTTTTTAAAAACAGTTAATAACTATAATACTATTAATAATAACTAATTAAAACTATTTTATTAGAAACCGATCGTATAATACTTTTTTCTCACGTCTTTTGGTCCGTGTATGTACGTATATGTGTATTTAGATATACACATATGTATATATACGTATTTATAATACCACGTAAACTAATATTTTTGGTTATATATATACATATGGACAAACTTATTAATTGTTTTATCAAACTAATACATATTTTTAAAGATGGATTTTACCTAAATAATATTTTTATATAATAAAATATTATAATATACTTTTAACGGATTTAATAGATTAGTAATATTATTAAAGATGTGTTTGATTTATATAATATCATTATATATATATATAATAAAGTATTATAATGTACTTTGTTTATAATTTAACAAACTAATAATGTTTCATATAATATCTTTATATATAATAAAATATTATATTAATTATGATTAAAAGAATATAATATTAACTTAATAATAATATTAATTATCGAGCTCTCTTATCCGATCTATTTCGTTTACTTAGTATCTTTGTATTCTATCTTCTTTATTAGGCTTTATCGTCAAAGTGTGGTTTCCGCGAATCATAATCCATAATATTCCCTTGTTACCTTTGTTCGTCTATTGAGGTGAGTACCACATTCCCCGTATTTTACTCGTTTTCTCATGTTTTGGGAACATATGCGTAAATATATTTCTCATATATACTTATACACAAAACTGCAACTATCGTCTTATGTGTTAACAATTTATACCTTACTTGTTTATGTGCTTACATGCTTTATGTAAACCGCATTCGGAGAGGTCCAACATAATCTCATAATAGTATGATCATACGCCAGTCGTTATAGCCTCGTGCTTCTCGACATCTCATTTATACTTGCTCACTCGTTAAATCGTTATTCTCATATGACTTGTTGCAATTACTTATTTTTATATTTTATATGTACATTGAAACTGACCTTGTTTTGACAAAACTATTTTATTTTCAACGCATTTGCAGGTCATCGTATGATGTAAAGTAGTTGAAGTTGGAAGATCACTTAAGGAATTATATTAGAGAAAACTTAATGAGACAATTATTTTTGGTTATGTTTGTTTGATGCTTTAATTGTTTTTGGGGTACTGTAACGAATATTTTTATTTGAAATTATTAAATAGATATTGAATCTATAATGTTACATAATAGTACCTTGAGAGCTGTGGGAAATCAGCTCACGCCCCGAAATTTCCGCCATAGGTTGGGGTTTGACAAATACAAACAATTACAAAAATACTTAATTCATTATAGTATCCTAAAGGTATAATCTAAGTGATGAATCTTCAATCTTCATAAAAAACCTAAAAGCAAAACATGTAGCACGCATAAAAATAGATTTGTCAACACGAATGTTGGTGACCAATAACCTAGTTTTAGTTATATGTATATAATGAGGCAAAATCACAATTCATATGTGTAAATAGAATATAGCGACAACAATTGTAAATATTAAGTAAATAACTGAGGATCTTTCTATTTGTTAACAACCAAAATACTCGGATAACGAGGCCCTATTCTACTAGCATAAGGCTAAAATAGTTAGGGGGCGTATGATCATACTTTTCTTTCTTCTCGTCTCCCACCACCACATCATCCGCAGTCAAGTCTGCATAGACCATTTCTGCGAGTTCGACAGCAGAATCGAAAGTAGCAGGTTTACTTGTCCTGACTAACATGCGGACTCTCTGTGGTAATCCCCTCACGTAACACTTGATCCTTTTAGCCTCAGTGTTGACCATATCGGGCACCAACCTAGACATTCGATTGAACTCGGTGGTGTACTCACGATGTGTCATTGTCCCAGCTTTCAAGTTTAGGAACTTCATCTCCGCCCTTTCAACCTCGGCGTCAGCACAGAACTTCGTCATCACTAACTCCTTCAGATCGTCCCATTTCATCTCCTTGATCTCTTCACGGGTCTTCCTCTGCTCCACACTCTCCCACCAATACATAGCCTCATCCTCGAATGATTGAGTAGCATAACCTACCGCTTGATCGGGACGGCACTCGCTAATGCGGATAACCTTATCCATGGCGGTTATCCACTGAAGAGTAGCGATTGCGTCTCCTAAACCAGTCAGCTTAGGCGGGTCACAACCTTTGAAGGACTTATAGTTGCAACCGCCTCGGCCCCTCTTCCTATCATCATCTTTCACAGACCTTACCTCACTTGAGTCACCCCTTTCCCTCTCGTCATCCTTTCTACCATTACCACCGGCCCCTTCAACAGTTCTTTCACGGCTTCCAGCAGACCTTCCCGGGGTAATATTCTTCACAGCAGTGGCCACAGCTTGAACAATAGCTGCTTGAATGGCGGGATCCAGTTGAACTCCTTCATTGTTTTCCGGGTTTCTTCCAGCTGCGCTTCCTTCAGCTTCGGTGTTGGAAGCTGTCTCAACCGAAGGTTGCTGGACACGACGAGGCCTGCCACGTCGTCCAGTGCGACCTCCAGCTCCAACAATGTCTCCAGCTCCAGCCATTGTATTCTAAGGGGAAAACACAAACATCATCACTCAAGGAACTATTTAGTACAAGGATAGCAAGGCTAACAGGTAATAACAGTGGCCAGCTGTGACTAGCTGATCACGTTGCTTTCCGTGTCCTATACACTTCCATTTATGAGTCTATTTGTGCTGGTTCTACTTAAGCAGTTAGTCAAATCAAACAATCAATTATTCCTATCCCTGTCGTTCACATATCTTTTCTTTCTCATTAACATATATCATTTAATCATAAAATTTACCTTTACTGATCTTGCTTGAGCGACACATGGCATTCTTGGACTGGCATCTTCTTTCCTTTCTTACTTAAATCCCATTCTCTGTTCGAGTCTAAGCATGTAGGATGCTTAAATCTCTCGAACTTTGCTCTGATACCAACTTGTAAGGCCCCGTTACCGGTAGCCCTACTTTCGTGTTGGATTTACTCATAAACACAGTTCTAAATATCAGAGTTAATTAAAACATATACGCGGAATATAAAACATTCATAAAACATTACATAATTCATAGCTAGTCTCAAACATTCTTTGTCTTTCAACATTAAAGCATTAAAATTAAAGCATCATAAGTCTTCAGATGCCAGACTCTTGTTCAATGCCACGTGTCTCCTCAAGCAAGCCGCCTCATCCTACTCACCTGCGTGCATACTAAAAGTCAGCTACGCTGAGTGAGTTCTAGTTAATCATACACTATACAATACACATAAACTTATATTCTTTCATTCATACTTTCATACTTTCATACTTCCATTCTTTCATACTTTCATTCTTTCTTTTGTATTAACTTACCTTCATATCTTACGTTATAAAGAGCATTACGCCCTACATTCCTCGAGTATTATTAGGGCTCGGTACCCTCCTTCCTCGAGTATTATTAGGGCTCGGTACCCTCCTTCCTCTAGTATTATTAGGGCTTGGTACCCTCCTTCCTCGAGTATTATTAGGGCTCGGTACCCTCCTTCCTCGAGTATTATTAGGGCTCGGTACCCTCTTTCCGCGAGTATTATTAGGGCTCGGTTTCCCTCTTTCCACGAGTATTATTAGGGCTCGGTTTCCCTCTTTCCTCGAATATTAGTAGGGTTCGGTTCCCTAGTTCTCGAATATTAGTAGGGTTCGATTCCCTCTTCGTTACCATACAACCATACATCATACCTCGAGTATTATTAGGGCTCGGTACCCTTTTCGTAACCATACAACCATGCAACCGTCATTTCCTTCTTTTATTAACTTTATCACGTTCATACACATAAGCATACATATCATACTTACCTTACACATAGCGTTACAACCTGACAGTACGTGCAATATCCGAAGATCGTTCACGTACCATCAAGCAATCATTCATACATATCATATCATTCACATAAGGCATACACTTACCTCTTAGGATAAGCGTATTAACAAACATATTGAGTATGCACACAGCCCCGAAAACATAACACATAAATGGGGCTAGAAACTCACCTGAACACGGTTACGTTCACCGTTAATCGTAATCCCTTTCTTCAGTTGTGCACGGCTGACTGTATAACAAGTATACGTATCAATTAACTATCACTTCTCATAATGTATTTCTATCTTTATATGACCCACAACGAACGGGGGTCCGGGGGGCAGCGCCCCTGGCAGCGGGGTCTAGGGGCGGCAGCCCCTAGCAGGGTCCAAGGGGCAGAGCCCCTGGCTAGGGTCGAGCTGCCAGGTCAGCTTGGAAAAATTTTATTTCCATTAACTGTCTTAACACATTTTTCATTAGATTTTTAGTTTACTTCCTAATCGAACTTGGCTTTAGGCGAAGTTAAACCTTAGGCGAACTTAGTTTTAGGCGAAGTTAAACATTAGGCGAACTTAGCTTTAGGCGAAGTTAAACCTTAGGCGAACTTAGCTTTAGGCGAAGTTGTCATCAGGCGAACTTGGCTTTAGGCGAAGTTGTCATCAGGCGAACTTGGCCGTAAGCGAAGTTATCAATTAGGAGAACTTGGCCTCAGGCGAAGTTGTCATCAGGCGAACTTAGCTTGCAGGCGAAGTTCATCAGGCGAACTTAGCTTGCAGGCGAAGTTCATCGCTTTGAAGGCGAAGTTGCCCAGATGCAGGCGAAGTTGCCCAGACAGCCGCTGTTCGGTTTCTTTCCAGCATTTTGAGCGATTTTAACACCCTTGCTATGGTTCAATATCACCCACTACGCTTCCCGACCATTTTCGGTCGCTTATACACTAAAAAGCTTGGATCTTTAAACTTCAAAGATCAAGAATCATACCTTTTTAGGCTTGTTTGGATCTCGTTTACTTGCTAGTACACTAATCTCTCTCTCGGACCTGCCCGACTCTTCCCTTGGCTCGGCCGACCGGCGGCGGTATGTGTGTGGTGTGTGTGTGTGTTTTGGGGTGTTAGGGAGTTTGGTGAAAATGAAGATATTTTGGGATTTTGGGGGTATTTATATCCCTGAAATCCCATTCTCATTTAACCCATCTCAATTAATCCACGTCCAAGACCCGCTCCTTACTCGATATTAATTAATTAAGCGAAATCACTAAACATAACTTCCTTTATTCATCATTAAAATTTTAGGATGTTACAATAATTCTTTGATATTTGGGCATGTGGCAACCATCTATGAACTTATTGTGAGATGGAAATCGAACCAAACCGAACTAAACCGATTTTCACTCGCTTAAGACACACAAGTGTGTTTCTAGCTATCAAGACTTGTATATTTATTTAAAAATACTTTGTAAACTAATTTTAAATATTTTTATCAAAGTACTTGGAATGTTGAACCCAACTTGATCTTATAACAAAGTTGGACCGACAAAACCGAACACTCGCTTAACGGACGTTGTTAGTTCTAAAACAATAGAATTACATACTTGGTTAAGTCTTCTCAAATTTTATTGAGTTATCTCATAACATTCTTTATTTTGGAAAGCTGACTTTGGGTTTGACCAATTATCAAGACCCGAAACACTCGTTAAAACCCGTTTTAGTATCTATATTATAAAGGGACTTGCATTCTTTCATTTTTACCCACATTATTACTTAACATAGGTTGAGTAAATATTAAGGCTAGATACTTTAACCCAGTTTCAAGCAAACTTATATTTTTAAAAGACTATTATTATGTTTTTCTTAAATATTTACATTTTAAACCTTAAACTTTAAATTGCTTATATTTCTTATCATTTATTTTATTTAAAGACTTCCTAGACAACCTTTCCAATACAAGACTTCCTTTCATCTAGACTTGCTCGTTAAACCTCATCCTTTCGGTTACTCGTCATTTTACCAAATCAAGTTTATTACTTGAATGTGAGTACTTTTCATACCCTGTTTTCCATCTTTCGTTTTGGGGGTGATATTGCATACTTACTCAAACTAAATGCTTTATACTTGAGTCTTAAACCACTAACTTTATTGTATACTCTACTTAAATAAATGCTCGATTTGGTGTTCTATGCTTACATGCGTATATGCTTATGTGTTTACCGCTTTTGGTTGGTTGATTCATAAATCCGTGAACTATCTGGTATTCTCTTATAGCACGGTGTCGTTAATGTATTCTTATTAACGATCTCATAGAAATACGAATCTATTTGGTATTCTCTTATAGACGGTATCGTTAATGTATTCTTATTAACGATCTCATGGAAATCCGAATCTATTTGGTATTCTCTTATAGATGATGTCGCTAATGTATTCTTATTAGCGATCTCATTTTATCCAAATTGTAGCTATTATTTATTGTTTCGTATAAAGTTGTGGAAATTTCTTATTATATACATATTGTTCAAAACTATGAAATTGCTCACCAACCTTGTGTTGACAAACTTTATTTTATGCAATGTTACAGGTTTGACTTTTGTTGACTCGAGGACTTGATGAAAATACGTTATCAAGACTATTAGGATATTAGCAAAATGAACAATATATATTGTTTACTTGTATTCAATTTGTTTTGTATGAAAAAGTTATGTGATTGTTTATTGATTTATGAAATAAATGAGTTAATTAAATTTTATCACTTTAATAGTGTCTTGTTTTTTGGGAAATCCGTTGAACCCCGGCATGTTCCGCCGCCTTTGGTTGGGGTGTGACACTATCTGACTTAATAATCATATATAAACTTGAACTTACATATAAAAGGTTTAAAAGGATGAGCAATATCTAACCTATTTATGAAGCAAATCGAACAAAGCCCTCAAATTCTGTTGCGGTCATCTCTGCCGTCGGTAGGCACCATCAACGTGCCTCCATTCATCAGAAAAACTTACATAAGCCATGGTGGAACATTAGATCTGACCAAAGAAGTAAATTTATAATAACTAGTAAGGGTTAATATAATCTTACACTGAATAAACCCCTACACAAACTCAAACCTGTACACAAATAAAACACAAAGCCCCAAATTCAAACGATAATATGATTGGCAAAATTAGACATAAACGTCAGATTTGTGTTGTGTAACATTCGAGTTTGTAAACAGATTAAAATATTAGTACCTCAATAAAACCCTAGCCGTTGTAGCAACATCCAAAACTACCGGCAACACGGTGAACGACGACGTCTTCATCTAGTTTTAAAATGATGAGGTCAGAGATGGAAGGTTTCAAGGGTAAAGAAAGAGCGCACAGAGAGATGGGATCGCTTTTTCCAGTGGATTCGATCTTCTCATTTAGATCTAGATGATGGTTATGACAGATCTGTAAATCATTTCCGGAATGGATGATGGTGAGGAAAAGGATGAGCATGGAGGCGTGGAGAATATTCATATGTTGGCCGGGATTTCAAAATTTTGGTGGAATGTATATGAGACAAAGCTCATGCATCGAACCTATACAGCCTTTGTATACAATAAGAATTTGTACTATATGCAAAAACACTTGTATACTCTTAATTTTCAACAATTCAACCTTATATCTCTTATTTATATTATTCATAGTTAAAGATATGAATGTGCATAAATATAAGTGGATGTTAAAGTGGACTTTTCATTGTCTAACCCAGTTAATTTTTCACATTAAATCTGGTCATGTGCAAAGCATATGAGGATAGTCTTTAACGATTTGATCAAGGGGTGGCAGAACGATCTCAAATGGGTTGTTTTGGGTCAATTTGGATAAATTTAAAATTAAATGGATCAGAATGGATCAAAAGAATTTTGCTAGAAGGTCAAGATTGGTTAGGAAAATGTTAGTGAGTTTTGGTTATGGGTTAGAATGGGTTTGTTTATGAGTTAGAATGCACAAAATTAAACAAGATCCATCCAATTTTATTTCAAACAAAACCCAAGAAGCCGAATAGAAACCGAGAAATCGAAATCAAAAACACTGAAACTAAAACGAGAAAAAGCAAAATCGAACTGAAAAAAACCAAAAAACCCGAACCTGAACCAAGACAAAATTGAGTTTTTTAATGGACGAGGACAACTGTAGAAGCATTTTAGTTATTTTACTTTTTGTGTTTTTAATTTATATTTTGAGTTCTTATTTTTTTATTACTTTTTTGAAATTTTTTAGTGGTTTTTGAAACATTTTGTATTTTAACCTTTACTTGGGTCAAGATGTGTTAACTTTACCCATCTTGACATATACCCATCCTAACCCTCCATTTTAAAAACCCATTCTGACCCATCATCCAATCCAACCCAACCCATTCATATTGCAACCTCTAAGTTTTGATCATTATGCTTAACCAACGCCTTAACATAATAATATACATGACTCATACCCAACCATTAGGAGGCGACGATGACAGTGGAGGCATGCGCTAAACATTAAGTGCATGGAATTAAACATATATAGTAAAATGGGAGGGTCATGTTAAGATAGGTGTAGGGCCCTGTTTTATATATTAGTATTTTGTGTTTACTCGTTCTGTTAATGTTGTATTTTAGTTAGCTTGTCGATTTTTTCTTGTATATTTGGTCCTAAGGCCTTGTAAACAAAAGCCGACTAGGCCGTTAATAACAAAAAATGGTGCATGAGAACATACACTATAAATAGTGTATGCTTCTCATTTAAACATAACCTTTTGCAAAAACTTCATCTTATACATTCACCTACTCTCTCCTCTCTCTCTCTCTCTCTAACTGTCCATTACGGGAAATAACCAACCAAACAAAGATCCGAGATCTCGGTTCTCAACTAGTGATTTCAGCTAGTTAGTTGTGAGATTGATCCAAGATCGCTAGTTGTTTGTTGTTTGATCAGTAAATTGGACCTACAATTGATATCAGAGCTTTCCGCTCTACTAGTTATGGATCTTGGGTCACAACCTTGGATTTTGGTCTTGTGCGTATGTTGAAGACCTGTTTTTAAGTGTTTAAGTGGGTCTATGGGTTCACTAGTTGATAAAAGTTGTGTTTACAAGCTTGAAATAAAAGTGTACTTTGCTATGGGTTTGTGAAAGTAGTTGTTTGAGTGTTCTTGTGGTGTTAAAGCTGTTAAAAGTTCATGATTTATGTTGTTAAAGTCTTCAAAATGGGTTGTTCTTAGAACTACAAAGTGTTAAAGAGTTTCATTCGAGTTCCTAAAGAAGAAAAGTGTGAAAAGATGTGATAAAGTATAATCCGTACTTTCTAGAAAACAGGCCTAATCGAATTGAATCCTTGAAACCACTCGAATCGAATCCTCGAAACCATTCGTATCGAATTGCTAAACCATCTATTCGAATTTCTAAAACCAATCGAATTGAATTTCTATTCGATTCAATTTCTTTCAAAAAATCGATTCAATTCAAATTTCAATTTGATTCGATTGCAATTCAATTTGACTCGTTTATACCAATTCTAATTGAATCCTTTCAAATTCAATTGGTTTGGACTTAGAACATTCCACATAATCTGTTAGTAAACTGTTTGGACTTAAAACTTATTTTGCATGATGACTTCTGAAACTGAAGAAATAAAGAGCTTTATAATCTTTGAAAATGAGGTCGGGACAACCAATAAACCTCCTAAACAACTTAAGTGGGACAATAACTTTGAAGAATTCAAATGGTGTTTCAAGAACTACATTAGAATAAATGACTATGGTCTTCTTAGAGCTATTGAGACTGGTCCCTACATTCCTACAACTAACACTGATGATGGACCATTTCTAAAGCCTGTGTCGGCTTATAATGATGAATACAAGAAAATGTTAAGTGATGATCAAAAGGCCTACAGTTTTCTGAGTGTGTGTCTTTTACTAGAAATTGCTCAAACTTTGAGGGAACACACCACTGCTAAAGGCTTATGGGATGCTTTGGTCAATAAATCTGAAGGAAATGTTGAACTGAGGAACAATAGAAAGCCATGTTGAAATGTAACATTCGTTACTTTACAAACCCTAATATCCGACTCGTTTTAAATTTTTGGTTCTATTTATGAATACATGAATAAGAATATTTCAAATTTCGTATTATGTCTTTTTATCAAGTTTGTTAACCGAGACGTTTCGATGCTCCAACGTATTCGTAATTATCTCTTTCGTTGATTTAATAATAATTATGACGGTTTATAATCATTAATTATTCATGATCTATTCGTATTGTCCATCTCCGAGCTTAAAAGTTTATAGAATAATCAAAGTTTAAACTATACGAGTATAAAACGTAAACCATTTAAAAATAATAAAATATATCAAAGTTTTTATTAAGTTATGCATATTGATAAAGTTCAAGGTTCAAAAGATAAATTAAAGTTTAAAAATCAATTATATAATGAACTAAAGTTAAAGGGTTGTAGGTGTAACATTTAAATAATAATAATAATAATATAAATAATAATTCTAATTATTATCCCAACCCCAAAATCCCGTCCCCTGCCTCAATTTTCCGACCAGAAAGACCAGCCGCCGGATTCCGGTGCCGGCAAAAATGTAAATCGCCGTTTTAAACCTCGTTTAATCCGTTAATCAGCCCAAACTACATCTCCACTAATTATAAGTATTATTATATGATTAATTTCATCATTTAAGAATCAATTTGTTGGTGCATTTTGTGACCGTCGCTATGCAATTCTGACCAGCAGAGACGAGGTGGTGAAGTTAGAACAACTTCACCTAGGTGGTAACGCACCTTGGGTCACAGCCTGATCCGTCAGTTTGTGAGCTAAACGGATCGCTTGTTGGATCGTGGCTGGTCTGGAAGACGTTACCATGCCCTGAATCTGCGGTGCTAACCCATCAATGTACATTTCGATCCTCTTGCTCGGCGGATCCACCATCCGCGGACACATCACAGCCAACTCATGAGAACGAGTAGTGTAGGCTTCGATTTCCGAACCCACCATCTTCAGTGACCAAAATTCTGACTCTAACTTTGAAATCTCTTCTCTCGGACAGTACTCCTCTCGCATCATGCTTTTGAACTCCTCCCAGTTCATCGCGTTAGCCAGTTCCAATCCAAGGATCTGCACATTTGTACATCGTCTGTGGACACCTCTGAGTGTGCCTCTGGCTCAGCCGGTTCTTCCTCCGGTTCCTCTTCGGTTTCCTCCTCGGGATCTTCCTCGGGATCTTCTTCAGGCTCCTCTTCGGGATCTTCTTCAGGTTCGGCCTCAGGCTCCGCCTCAGGCTCGGCTGCGTTCTGAGCAAGTTGCATTTGCAAGACATCGCAACGCTCCAACGCTATCTCAGTTCGGGTCCTTGCTTCTTGGAGCTGCTCTTGTAAGTCTATCATCTCAGCTTGCATCTTCATCATAACCTTCATTTGCTGATCACTAGCCTCTCACATTTCCTTCATTGCCGCTGCCATGCGGGCAATCTCCTCCTTAGTCTCGGTTACGTCTTTTAACATTCTGGAAACGTTCTCCCTCGTATAGCGCATGTAACCCACGTCACGCTCCAAGCATGAAACAACAGCTGCGAGAACTCTCTCTACAGGTTCGGTTATGGGTGGTAGGGTGTTGGGATAAGCAGGGTGGTTCGGGTGAGGCAACGGGGGAACTTGTTCGCGATAGACCATACGTCTGATCATGTTAGGGTACCAATCCCAGCTAACGTCGTTTTCGTATATGCCTCCGGATAGGTGGTATTTCTTCGGCGCGGGAGCTTCGAGTTCCGGGACTACTCGGGGTGGCGATGCGATAGGTAACTGCGGTTCCTTCTCGTGGGCATGCGTCATCGAATCGGATGATGATGAGGGTGGCGTCGACATTCCTACAGGTAAGCCGTGTATGCGCGCGCGTATGAGTGAAAGAGGTAAGAGATAAGATTACAAGACTACACAAACCTATGCAGTGCGTATCATTATAACTAATGGGTCGTCGCGGTTATAGTCTAGTATGCATGCAGCTTCTAGTTCGCTATAACCAATGTCTCTGATACCAATCTGTCACACCCTCAAAATCCACTAACGGAGTTTTACCGTCAGAGGGTGTGAACTGGCAGGATCGGAATCATCAGTTATAATCAAACCATAAAATAAAGTTTCAAAACCATGAAAACGTTTACGAGTAATTAAATGCGGAAGCGTAAAAACCTTTAATCAAAAGTTGCGTCACGCAGGATGACTTAAAACCAAAGATAATCGTTAAAAATAAGTTTGCAGGACAAAAGCGTTTTCAATCAATGCATGTTCCTAAACCGCGCGCCCACCTCGGCTACCTGAGAATAACATACTAAAAGTGTCAACACAAGGTTGGTGAGTTCACAAGTTATATAAAAATAAATCGTTTAGCGTTTGCGTTCAGCGTTACAGCGTTTTGCGTAACAACGTTACAGCGTTTTGCGTTAAGCATTTTGCGTAACAACGTTACGGCGTTTTGCGTTGCCAGATAGTGTTATGTCAAATTATATATCGATAGGTAGCTAGTCTATACAACAAGTATTACTAAGTGTTCGACACCAAAGCTGACTCGTTTATTAAGTGCCTTGTCACCAGGTCCTCCAGACCATGGTTCGTGTTAGCCAAAATTACACCCGCTTGACCTCCAGTCGAGTTTAGCGTTGGGTGGGGTTTGTCAAACCCAGTAGTACTACTCAACAGTGACTCGCTATTCTAAATATTAACCGGTTCGATGTGTAGGACTTCAAATGTTTCGTTTGCCACTTAGCCTTTACAAGTGATATATAATTTATAACAAAATCTTAAATGCGTTGTGGAGTATGTTATCTCCCCCAAGTGAAAAGCGTTTGAAAACAGTTTAAAGAGGGGAAAGTGAAACTCACTGTTTGCGAAGAATTTCCCAAAATAAATCACCAAGATGCGCGTCACCGAAAAACTCTCTCTAACGTTCTAATACAACAAAGAGATTTCTCTAAGTGTCGGAATATTATCGAGTCTCTAGACCCGGCACATAATACCTATGCACATAACATGTTTCGTGTTTCGTTTGTGAATCGTGTGTGACTTTAACAAGTGTTTTTGTGACACATCACATGTGTAAGCAATCATATACGTGTCATGTATTCATAACGTACATTACTAGCAATTATTCCCCGTAAGGGCATTTTGGTCAACAAATAACAATTAACTAGCCATTATTCCCCATAAGGGCATTTTGGTCAAATTATGACAATCAATTAGCAGTTATTCCCCGCAAGGGCATTTTGGTCAAAACACGACAATTATCTTGCAATCATTCCCCTCAAGGGCAATTTGGTCAAAACACGATAATAAATTAGCAAGTATCATATTTCATGCATTTTCACAAAACTCAGCAGCTAGTTTCACCGAGACATAAATCCTACTAGAAAGATTGTATTATTTCACCAATCATAGCATCTCAATTAATTTACCAAAAAATCATCACAGAAGCACATACGTCTCAGGTTTCCAGAACATATTTTATTACATTTTTATTCCTCATAGTTTTCTCACAATCATCAAATCATTACAGCAAACTCATAACAGTCAAATTCATGCACAACAGAATGTTATTTGAAATTCCCGTTAAACGAAAAATCCAATAAATGCAAGACCACTTGGGTTAGGTTCCTAACTCAATGAGTCAACTTCCAGAAGTGGAACCAACCCAATTGGTCTCGTAGTTCATGAGATATAATATTTACAAAACAACCTAACAGCAGGTCTAACAGCTCAGCTTTGCACAACGTTTTTGTAAAATCATAAAAGTTAACTTCTACTTATCCAAAAATTACAAATTTATACTTTATAGAAACTAGACTCAACCTAGTTTACTGCAGTACCAACAATCTCAACCAATTTTCATATTTACACTTCGTTACAGTCACTTAAACATCAAATACACATTCTGTCCAGAAACTGTTTGCATCCAAACTCAACATATTAACAATCTATGAACTATCATGCATTCATATGACCCTCTAGACTCCATAAACACCATCCATGCACATCAATTACATATTACATACTTGATTAGGGTTTGTGTTTGAACTCCAATCAAAGACACAACAATCAACATGCAACAAGATTCAATCTAGTTATCAACTCATCATTCAATCAACCACAATCATATTAGCTATATACATAAACAAAATCGGCAGCTTAGGGTTTGTGGTTAACCCAACAAACATCAAAATCAAGCAACAAGAATGTAAAGGATGATCAATTATACCTTCCTAGCACCTAGTTCTTCAATCAAACACTTGATTTGAGGATTGTATGTGTGTATAAAGTGGACGGCAGCCGTGAGGGACGGGGTGAAGGGTTCCGATCGGGATCTTGGGTTAATAATAATAATAATAGTTAGGGTTAAGTTAATGATATATTTATAGACATACAAGTTACACTCAAGTCCCTCTACTTTCAAGTGTTGTTTTTCTAACTTAACTAACTTAGTTCTTGTTTCTTGTCTAGCATTACACACAATATAATCAAGTAACACATATGTTAACACATAATTATCACATAATTATTATGTTGACGTTTTTCGTTTATTCCTCAATCGTTTGCGTCAACTTGTTTGCGTTTCGGTGCAAATCCCGAAAGACTACACATGTAGTAAGTGTTAAGCGTCATTTAAACCCTAGTTTAAATGTAATGAAGTGTGCATTATAGATTCAATGATCTTAAGTTTGAATTGACGGAGTTGAGTTAACGGAGTTAACCTGAAATTGACGATTGTCACAAGGGAGCACAACTTCACGTGTTGGTGAAGTTAGGAACAACTTCACGTGTTGGTTGAGATGATCGATTAGGCACGGGGATGCAGGTCAAAGATCTCGATCGATATAGTTCGGAGGAGCTTACACTGAAGGGGAGATCTGATATGGAAGACATCGGGTGATTGGTAGATTTGTGAAGCTACAAGACAGTTTTTGACAAGGCTGGTTGAAGACAGGATGGATGTTACATGTATATGTGAAGTTAAAGTTTGAAGATCACAGTGCAATCGAGTCCTACCAGAAGAAGAAAACAGAAGATCATCAGTTAAGGGGGTGTCTGTTGGTGCATGTTTTGTAACAGATGATCTTTTGTGTGTATTAGAATTGAGAGCAACGGTCAAAGGGGAGTCTGTTGGTGCATTTTGTGACCGTCGCTATGCAATTCTGACCAGCGGAGACGAGGTGGTGAAGTTAGAACAACTTCACCATAGGCGAAGTTAGAACAACTTCGCCATTCGCGAAGTTAAGACAACTTCGCCTACAGGCCCAAGCCCAAGCTCGCGAAGTTGGTTTGTCTATATATATGTGTGTCTTGTTTAGGGTTTAGTATCCAGATAGTCAGAGTATTTTGTGTTCAGTTAAATTGTTTAGAGAGAAAAAGAGAAGGCGAGTCTAGTGGGCAGACCCGAGGTAGAGCTCACCTCGGGTCGGCCGTCATTTGTTTTCGTGTTTGGTATGTAATGTGTTTTGGTTATTATATAAAGGATCTGCAGATTCGTTTTATCCCATTCGTGTATTTGTTTGTGTGTAATCGTGTTCTTCGTCTCCAACACCATAAACGAGTCTAGGAGGATTCCGCACTCCTAGACATCATGCGGATCTCGTATCGATCAGCGACACCCCGGGGGGACTTACACAATTAACACCTATTAAACGCGCCACCGATCGGACTATAATCAACACCTTATTAACTCGAATTAAACACTAAGAGGTACAATTGAGACTATAAATAGAACCCAAATCAACATCTAAACTCGCACCAATCTTCAATATCCTCTCTAACACTCTCTATAACTCCGATTTATTCCTCAAAGTTACTTTTCAGGCGAGTCTTGTTGTCCATGATTCGGGCACCAAATCAAGTAAGTAAGATATGAAATCGTATTAGTTTCAAGTGAATAACAAAACCCTAACATAAATTGACAAACAAGGAACAGATTAGGTGTATTGAATCTAGGGTTTGCTCAAGAAGATGATGAACATGATTTTGTTGGATATATATTTTTGTTTCTAATTTAACACAAATGGAGGCTGGTCCAGTGGTTTTGTATGCTTGTTGTGGTCTTGAAGACCCGGGTTCGAACCCGGTTCACTGCACATCCGTTTTATATTTTTTTTAAACCATGTTTATTAATTATAATAAACTATATATGTGTTTATAAATCATTATAAAATAAATAAAATTATATTTAAGTTATAAAACAATTGTTTTTAACCTTTTCAACCAAAAACTAAACTTTTACAAACCCGAACCAATTACTACAACTCGTAAATAAACTATATAAATATGTATATATATATGATATAATATGGTTGTAACTTTATAAAATCTAAAGCTTCAATCGTTAAACTAAAATATACCGATAACACTAGAATCCCGTAACATTATTATATACAAATTTAATATAAAACTCATAAATAATACTATAATAATAAATCGTTAAAATCCGTTAAGCTTTAATATTAATATACTTTAAAAGGTAAAAATATATATACAAATAATAATATATGAACCTTAAAACCGACATGTTATATCCATTAAATTAATTAGTAATTCTCGTGTTCTTATTATCTTAGCTCGTGAGATTCGATCGTTTGGTTTCATATAAATTAATTTGTAATGCTTGAATATATATGATGATTTTATTTATTTATCTAAGGTCCATGTCTTAAAACCACACACTAGAGCAAGTTATATGGATCATCCGACGACAGAGGTAATTATGGGTCGACACGTAATTATCAAAGTTCTCGCATGGAAAATATAATAAGTCCGGTTGTGTGAAATAACTCGGAACTTGGAATGATTTTTGAAGAATGGGGCAAATACATTATGATAAGGGCATGGTGGATACGCCGATGATACATCTTATATATAAGTGTACTTGTCATATTTTCTGTTTTGGCGTTCTTTCGGGTCATTCAAAGATAGGCGTTATTTTATTTCTATGTATAAAATTGTTAAAACTTCTAACAACTCCGTATATTAGTTGTTCTCTTTTAAATTTTATTTTTATTTTATGTTCGGGGTGAAATTTCTAAATGTTGTAAGTCCTGTAACATTCGTTACTTTACAAACCCGAATATCCGACTTGTTTTAAATTTTTGGTTCTATTTATGAATACATGAATAAGAATATTTCAAATTTCGTATTATGTCTTTTTATCACGTTTGTTAACCGAGACGTTTCGATGCTCCAACGTATTCGTAATTATCTTTCGTTGATTTAATAATAATTATGACGATTTATAATCATTAATTATTCATGATCTATTCGTATTGTCCATCTCCGAGCTTAAAAGTTTATAGAATAATCAAAGTTTAAAACTATACGGGTATAAAACGTAAACCATTTAAAAATAATAAAATATAACAAAGTTTTGATTAAGTTATGCATATTGATAAAGTTCAAGGATCAAAGATAAATTAAAGTTTAAAACTCAGTTATAAAATGAACTAAAGTTAAAGGGTTGTAGGTGTAACATTTAAATAATAATATAATAATTCTAATTACTATCCCAGCCCCAAAATCCCGTCCCCTACCTCGATTTTCCGACCAGAAAGACCGGCCGCCGGATTCCGGCGCCGCCAAAAATGTAAATCGCCGTTTTAAACCTCGTTTTAATCCGTTAATCAGCCCAAACGACATCTCCACTAATTATAAGTATTATTATATGATTAATTTCATCATTTAACAATCAATTAACACCTATTAAACGCGCCACCGATCGGACTATAATCAACACCCTATTAACTCGAATTAAACACTAAGAGATACAATTGAGACTATAAATAGAACCCAAATCAACATCTAAACTCGCACCAATCTTCAATATCCTCTCTAACACTCTCTATAACTCCGATTTATTCCTCAAAGTTACTTCTCCGGCAAGTCTTGTTGTCCATGATTCGGGCACCAAATCAAGTAAGTAAGATATGAAATCGTATTAGTTTCAAGTGAATAACAAAACCCCTAACATAAATTGAACAAACAAGGAACAGATTAGGTGTATTGAATCTAGGGTTTGCTCAAGAAGATGATGAACATGATGTTGTTGGATATATATTTTTGTTTCTAATTTTATAACACAAATGGAGGCTGGTCCAGTGGTTGTGTATGCTTTTTGTGGTCTTGAAGACCCGGGTTCGAACCCGGTTCACTGCACATCCGTTTTATATTTTTTTTTTAAACCATGTTTATTAATTATAACAAACTATATATATGTTTATAAATCATTATAAAATAAATAAAATTATTTTTAAGTTATAAAACAATTGTTTTTAACTTTTTCAACCAAAAACTAAACTTTTACAAACCCGAACCAATTACTACAACTCGTAAATAAACTATATAAATATGTATATATATATATGATATAATATGGTTGTAACTTTATAAAATCTAAAGCGTCAATCGTTAAACTAAAATATACCGGTAACACTAGAATCCCGTAACATTATTATATACAAATTTAATATAAAACTCATAAATAATACTATAATAATAAGTCGCTAAAATCCGTTAAGCTTTAATATTAATATACTTTAAAAGGTAAAAATATATATACAAATAATAATATATGAACCTTAAAACCGACATGTTAAATCCATTAAATTAATTAGTAATTCTCGTGTTCTTATTATCTTAGCTCGTGAGATTCGATCGTTTGGTTTCATATAACGCGCTTCCCGTTTCATTTCCAAGTCATCATTCCAATTTCAAAGGTGAGTTTCTCACACCTCCTTTTTAACGCTTTTACATATTTTAGGGGTAACATATATATCCTATTAAAATTACAATTTCGTTTATTCATTATTTACAAACTACAATTCGCTACATGGACTTGTGTGTTTACTTGTTACTTGCTCAAAATTACTTGCACATGGATTACTTCAATATAATATGATCATACGCCCCCCTTTGCGCTCAATACATTTGTTGTTATAAGTGGAAATGGGCCTCATTATCCGAGTATGTTGGTGCACAATCCCAACTGGAAAGGAACTTACTTGCGCTTATCTGAGTACGCTGGTGCACAATCCCAGTTGGAAAGGACATTACTTGCTCATTTACACTTGTTCATGGAATTGTATGATTTTTATGTACGTATATCAAAACTTGTGTGAACTCACCAACTATTCATTTAGTTGACTTTATTTTATATATATGTTACAGGTACAATTATTAGAGAATGAAACGGAGAAGACACTAGAACTTAGGTTATATTAATAAATGGACAAGTTGCTAATTGTTCTTGTATTCTCCTTGTATTTCTTGTTACAAACTTGTGTACTTGATTTTTAAATTAATTAATGATAATATTGTCACTTAATAGTGTCACATGTGTTTTGGGCAATCTGTACATTACACTCGGGCGTATTCCGCTTTAGCCGGGGTGTTACATGATAGGTGAATTCAATATGTTCAACCAAGAGCAAGGAGAAACTGTTGGAAATCTCATTCATAGGTTTGAAACATTGATCACCAAGATGAAGAGTGCCAGAATAGACTATGATCAGATTGAAATCAATGATAAGTTGTTGAACTCCTTACTATACACCTGGAACAGTAGTGTGATCACAATCAAGAGAACAATGAACCTTCAAATCACTCCTCTTTCTGATTTGACATCCACCATCAAGTCATTTGAAATGGATGACCAACTCAGGTTGGGTAACCACATAAGTTCTCTGAATCATGCTGGAATTTCTCCAAGGTCTGGAGTTAGTACAACCTTTCTCAGCCAAGCACACCCCACCGTTCCTGCAGATGATGGGGTTAAGATGTTTTCCACTCAACCAACTCAGAACTTTGCATTTAAGACTGCTGCAAGTCCACAAGCACCATCCAGTTCAAGTTCATTTCAAGATGCGGTTGATAAAGTTGTCGAGCAAGCATTGAAGGCTCATGGAATTAAGAAACCTTCTAGAAGCCCATCCTACTCAACTCCTAAAATAGATTATTCACATGTGGCATTGTTTCATGCCTTCATGGCAAGCCACGAGGAGTTATTACAAGTAAAACTGCTATCTCCTCCGTTTAAACAAGGAGACATTCTCGAGATCCACAAGAAGGATCTCAAAAAGATGGACATCAAGTATTAGATAGCCATGGTTGTTCATCGAGCATCGGACTTCATGAAAAAATATGGCAAGAACAACTTTAGAGATTCAGACGGGAATGGAATTGAGTTCGACATGGATAAACTCATATCCTACAACTACAATGAGACTGGGCACTTCGCGAGGGATTGCACAAATCCACCCAAGGATGCAAATGACATCAAGATCACTGAAGTGTCTGATAGAAAAGGTGGGAGAAGAAGTGATAAAAGGCCTGATCAGAGCTCCTCCTCTAAACCAAAAGTTGCACGAATTGGTCAAGGAAACTCATCAAAAGGGAACTCTAGGTCCATCTCAAAGGCCATGATAATTTTATCAGCTGAAGGAACCATGCCAGATTGGAAGGATGGCCAATCTGTTGAGCTGATCAATCCTCTAACCTTTGTCGGATGGCATTTTTGGATGAAAACAAACCGTCGCCAAGTTCTGCTGTTGAGGCATACCAAACCATCTCAGACATTCCTGAGGTACACAAAATATGCCCTCAATCTTGTATTGATATAATTGAGAACAATAGGACTTATAATGCTACCCTGATAGATGAAAATCTAAGCATTAGATGTCAGAATGATGATTACAAGAAGGCTGAAAAGATTTTCACCACTAGGATTAATACTCATTAAATGATATGGCTAAACTAAATGAGAAATTATTTCAGTCTAACAAACTAGCTGAGTTTCATGAAAGACGTGTTGTAGAATTAAAGGCTAAAATTGAGAAGCTAGAATTAGACTTAGCTCAAAGAAAGATAGCACTAGAAAGATTTGATTTAGCTTCCGATAAACTGAATGGGATTATTGGGGCATAGATTGGGGTGAAACAAAAGACATGTATAGGTTATGATCACACAGCAGCTCCACCTCCTTTTAATGAAAATACCTCACTTTGGTTTTAATACCCCACCTGAGAATGAAATGGTATACGGTATTGGTCATGTGCCAAAACTGAAGACATTTATTCCTCCTGTCTCCAAGACAATTAATCCCATTCCTTTATCAATTGATTCTAACAGTGGTTTGTCTTCTTTAGCAGGTCATGTAGAAGAAAGTAAATGTGTGAAAAAGAACATGGGTTATGAAGAGAAAAGAGTTTTAAATTCACTTTTTGATTCGAGCGTGAATCTATAACAATCATTTGATAACTCAGTCTGTAATAATAATACTTTGAAAAACAATTTAAATGAATGTGTGAGAGTGTTGATGTTGGCACTTCTCAAAATGCTTTGAATGAAAATGATAGTTTTGTTTTTGATAGTGATTGTGAAACTCTTTATGATGAAACTTTCGTTAAATGTAATATGAGTGCTAATGTGGTTGATGAATCGAACATAACAAGTTGTTCATCAAAAGATTGCAAATTTGAGGGAACCTCTAATACAAGAAATGTTTTTGAAAATGAGAAAACAAGTACATCGAGTAAATATATTCCACCTCATAGAAACTATTTTCACGAAACACCAATAAATGGAACAATCCTCAACTGTACAATAATTTTGATAACAACTACTATGGTCCTTGTCAACAAAATTATGTTGATTCATATTACTCAAATGTTTTTGATGATAGAGGTTACAGATCAGATAACCTTCATGTTCCTTTCCAAGCATCACCTTTTACACCACACCGCGTATATCATAGTTCTGATGAGTTCTATAGAGACTCTAGAAGAAAGTGTTATTTTGCTTGTGGTAACCCATCTCATCTTGCAAGACTGTCACAACCCAACCTAAGGCGGAAATGTCGGGGCGTGAGCTGATTGCTCACAGCTCTCAAGGTACTATCATGCAATATTAAAAGTGACAATATCTATTAAATTTAATTAAATAATCCAGTACATCAAAATCATAAATAAACAAGTAAATAAACATCCAAAATTAAATTCTTGTAACTTCTTCTCTAACACGCATCCTAAGTTGCTTCAAACAATCTTGATAATCACATCACACGATAACCTGCATATGCGTTAAAAATACAATAATTTTGTCAACACTAGGTTGAGTGAGTATAACACCAGTTTAAGACACTATAATAATAATAATAATAATAATAATAATAATAATAATAATAATAATAATAAGTGCAAACTGTTCCTGTGAGATATACAATTAAGTCATAGCACATAAACAATTAATCAAACTATAAAGAAAGGGCTCAACCAATTCCATATAAATGGACATTTGTTACCAAGCAAGGACTAAACCGTTGCCATAAAAATGGACATCAGTTGCCAAGGATAGACATATGATCATACTATAATGAGATTATGTTGGACCTCTCTGAATGCGATTCAAGTAAACAAGTAAGAAAGTATCAAGTTAGGCAAACTAACAAACACACAAGGATACAAATGGACATCTGTTACCCCCAACTGCTTTCGATCCTATATTATGAGACACAATTATTCAGATTATGATTTCCATGCGAGGACTTTGGTAATTACGTGTCGACCCGTAATTACTTAGATCGTCAGATGATCCACATAACTCGTCCCATTGTGTGGGTTACGAAACATTTGAATAAAAACATGATTTTGAGGGGAAAAAAGTTTTAATGAGTTTTTTAACTATAAAACTAGAAAATCACCATTTCAAAGGTTGCAGTGGATTTTAATGAAGCAAATAATTTCTAAAACATCTTTTAAACGTAAAAGTATAAGTATTTAAAGTTGGAAAAGAGATAATTTATTAATAGTTGAGGTTAATAAAAGGAGCTGTGATTAATGAGGGCAAGGGAAATAATATAGAGGTAGGCTTTAATGAACAATCTAATTAAACAAAAGAAACTTTATTCATGAAGTAAATGATGCAAAAGATAAATAGTTCAAATAGAAAATAATCCAAGGCCATAGAGAGGCATTACAATTCATAATAGGAAAAAGACAAAATAGATTAAGATAAGATAAGGAAATCAACATAAGTCTTCGGGGGTCCTTGAGTAGCTTAATTGGCATGACTTGAAGCGTCATGAGGATATGCATTTATAGGAATTGGAGCAGTCAAGGTAGATTGACTTGGAGTAGCTTGAATGGGCTGAACTTGCATAGCAGGGGCTTGAGTAGAGTAGGCTTGGTACACTTAAGCTTGCAGATGTGGGTTTTGATAGAGTTGGGTTAAGTAAGGTTGACTCTAGTTGATGGAGGGGCTTGAAGGATATGGGGTTGATGGGTTTGACTTGGTGAGCACGGGTCAAGTAGTAGGGTGCAGTCATGGTTTGGGCTTGATGGGCATGGATAAGTTGAGGGCACGCATTACAGAGATTATTTGGGTCTCCACACTGATATCAATCACGGGTATTAGGAACACCGGGTTGAGCATGTGGGGTGGCTTGTGCATTAGGCGGGACACGACAAGTGTTATCAAGGTGGCCAAAGCGATTGCATTGGGTGCATAGTCGGAAAGAGAATTGAGCAGAGTGATGATGGTTACACTTGACACATAGGGGATAAGATCCGGCATAGGCCTTTTTTTGGGGCATTTTGGTTTTGGTTAGGAGGAGGTTGGTTATTGGGTTAGTTAACATCATAGGCTTTACGAGTGTTGCTGTTGTTGTGGTTGTTGCGGTGATTGTTGTTGTGAAAGCAGGCTTGGGTTCGGCTTTAGCATCAGAGGCTGAGTCGGTTTCAGTCTTGCTGAGATTAGGCTTGGAATCCTTGTGAGATAAGGTTCCATACCTAACATGACAGTCGGCAAGGGAAGCAGCTAGGTCCATAGCCTCACTGATGGTTAAGGGATCACGACTCGTCACAGCATTACGGAAAATGTTTGGTAAACCGCGAATGTATTTCTGAATGCCGCGATTCTCGGGGGTTACAAGGTGGGGTACGATTCGGCCAAGTTCACGGAAGCGGTTCGAGTAGGTAGAGTTATCCCCACTATCTTTCTTGAGTTCCAAAAACTCGGCTTCAAGCCTTTGCATCCCATGTTCAGGACAAAATTCCTTCTTCATTGCCTCTTTGAGGTCTTCCCAAGGCATGGCTACAACCTAGTCAGATCCTTGGTCAGCCCTCAGAGCATTCCACCATGTGACAGCTCGGTCCTCGAACATGCTCGAGAAGAACTTTGTCCGTTTGGCGTCCAGACATTCACAGTGGATAAAAATATTCTCCATCTTCTCAAACCATTGCAGTAGCTTGGTGGCATTTTCCTCACCACGAAAGGAAGTAGGGTTGGTAAGAAAGAAGTTATGAAAGTCATAGTTTTTGGGTACGGCCAAAGTAGCAGATCTATTGGAGTTGAGGCTTTGGATTTGGGTGATGATTGTGGTCATAGAAACAGTAAACTCCTAAGTGATTCTAGAAACCAAGCGGCGATCGTGAGAACTAGAGGAATGTTGATGACGACGATGATTTCTTAGTGAAGACATTCTATAAGGATCAAAAATCATAACTTATAAGGTGAAGGGTAAGTTGAGGAAATCATTTAAATAATAGAAGAAACTTTTATGAATAGAGAAATATCATAAGGGATAAAAGTAAAAGATTGTATGGTGGGGTACATTGCGTAGATTTTTATGAGTTGATGTTGTAAAATGATTAATGCGTGATAACTAGAGGAGATCAGTATAAAAATTTAAAATTTAATTTATTGAGATAAGTTAACAAACAATTAAGAAACAAAGTTTGTGTATTAGCCTTCCATGAGCTTTCCATGGCAGTTTGAATGGCCCAACGAACTAACGAATAAAACAACTGAGTTGGACAGCCCATGAGCGTTACATGACATTTTAATTGTCTCAACAAATTGACAAATTAAAAATACAATAGATTTTGTCGGACCATGAGCATTACATGGCGTTTTAACCAACCAAACTAAATAATGAACAAACGAGAGAGAAATATGAGTAGTTGGAGCATCCCGTGAACCACCGCGTATGATGAACTACAACAAAAACGTTCACAACAAGATGAGGAATGAATAGTATGAGTGCCCATGGATACCATGGATTTTGCACCCAACTAACCATTTAAATAACAAAACACAATAATCGGAAAGACCGAATTTAGCCATGAACCACCGTGAATTCGGTTTAAAACAACCTAAGGTGTCGGTCGTATGACAGTTGTGTTCTCGCTTTGGCCTATAAGCTCGAGTACTGTGGCCTGGTTATCCTCCAGGTAAGGAATATTGTCTTACCGTGGGTTCTTGGAACCGGTTTGCCAAGGCCCAACTCACGGTATTCTCCCACTTCCAGTTACTACAGGAACTTGTCACACAACCTATCTTTAGGTGAAGAGTAAAAAACAAAAGTAGGAAATTCTTAAGGAATTTCCCAAGAATAAAAGCAATATAATTTTGATTTAAATTAATTAAGAAAAAATTTCTTTGAAGGTTGAAGCATTGCCTCGGAGTTGTGTGTGTGCATAACAATACAATAATAAATAATAAATAATTATATATCTATGAAACTTGTAAACAATTAAATGAACACATAAGGCAAAGAGATAAGCACGTATGAGGCTCCTAAGCATGTTACTAAGGCACCACTAACGACCTATCTTAAACCTTCGGCTCTGATACCAATCTGTCACACCCCAACCTAAGGCGGAAATGCCGGAGCGTGAGCTGATATCTCACAGCTCTCAAGGTACTATCATGCAATATTAAAAGTGACAATATCTATTAAGTTTAAAAAAAATAATCCAGTACATCAAACTCATAAATAAACAAGTAAAATAAAAATCCAAAACTAAATTCTTGTATCTTCTTCTCTAACATGCATCCTAAGTTGCTTCAAACAATTTTGATAATCACATCACACGATAACATGCATATGCTTTAAAAATACAATAATTTTGTCAACACTAGGTTGAGTGAGTATAACACCAGATTTAAGACACTATAATAATAATAATAAATAAAAGTGCAAACTGTTCCTGTGAGATAAACAGTTAAGTCATAGCACATAAATAATCAATCGAACCATAAAGAAAGGGCATTGGTTACCAAGCAAGGACTAAACTGTTTCCATAAAAATGGACATCGGTTGCCAAAGATAGTCGTATGATCATACTATAATGAGATTATGTTGGACATAACCGAATGCGATTCAAGTAAGAAAGTAAGCAAATAGCAAGTTAGGAAAACTGATAAATACACAAGGATGAACAGTTGCGGTTTGAATACTATATAATATAAAAATAGCTAGTTACGCATATATCCCCAAAAGATAAAATAAGTAAAAGAGGGGAGTGAAATACTCACCTTAGTAAATAAGCAAGAGTAAAAGTATGCGATAAGAATGACGATATAAGAGATGTCACGCTTGCCGAGACGTATCAAAGACAATCCTAACAAGTGTAACAATAAGGAATACAACGAATCAATGAAATAGAGAAAACAAGATATAAACTAATATGGTATAAAATGTAATTACTTATGAAATACGTGTACTTATACTATTAAAGTGGCAACGATATATATATATATATTTATAAAAGTACCATTGGTTTAATAAATTACTTAGCCAACTAATTATGTAAAATAATAAGGTATATTTTATGTATTTTAAGTAATCAAAACCTTTTTTTTAATCACTTTATTATAAAAACCTTTATCGATTTTTAATACTAATATATATACATATGTATATATAAATATATAAATATAATTATACGCATATATCCATGATTATAATCAAAGTTCAGAACGGAAACGAGTTATTATGTCGGTTTTAATAAAATATTGATTATTTATTATATTTATAATATAATTAAATTGATTAACTATATTAATTCTATGATTTAAATGAGTAAAATATCAATAAAAAAGACACAAAATATACCCTGGGAAGGGTTCGAACCCGCGCCCCCAGCGTCCAAAGTTTTATACACAAAGCTAACTCAAGTTATAATTAGAACCGAATAAATTTAAACACACGGTTGAAAACCCAAGTTATTATATGAACCCTAGATAATCAAATCGATCAATTCGATGATTGATCGTTCAATTAGCCATAGGGCTAATGTAAGGCCCCGTTCCTGGTGCCTCACTTTTGATGTTGGATTTACTCATCAACACAGTTCTAAATATCAGAGTTAATTAAAACTTTACGCGGAATATAAAAGTTTCGTAAACATTACATCATAATTCATAACTTGTCTTGAAAACATTCATGCCTTTTAAAATAAACGTCAATAACATTTAAACATCTTGAGTCTTCGGATGCCAGTCTCTTATCCATATGCCATGTGTCCCGCTCAAGCCTGCTTTATCATTCTACTCACCTGCGTGCATACTAAAAGTCAGCTACGCTGAGTGAGTTTTAGTTAATCAAATAAAATACGATACTTTCACATATCATACATACATATCCGAAGATACATATCCATACTTAACCAGTTACCTTTCTACCATACATACATACATTCACTTACCTCAGTCCACCGAGAGTACGTTCATAGTCCGTCGTCTATACCTATACTCAAGTTCGTGAACACGTAAAAGGTCCGTAGTCCTTACCTATGTTCACCATTTATGGTACGTGCAAGGTCCGCAGTCCTTCCCTATACCACCCTACATCCACAACACGTACAAGGTCCACAGTCCTTCCCTATGTTGCAACCTAGTTCATAGCACGTATGAGGTCCACAGTCCTCCCTTATGCTACCACAATACAATTACAGAACGTATGAGGTCCGCAGTCCTTTCCTATTCTGGCTCCTATCTGAAGTACGTATAAGGTCCACAGTCCTCAACTACGTTCTCATCTATCATCTATAACACATATAAGGCCCACATTCCCTAACTACGCCATTACATGTCAAGTCTATGTCCGACAGAAGTTAGAGGGATTTTCCATCCTAACTACTACGTCAGACGTAGAACTCATTTTCCATTCTTGTACCTACGTACACTTACTTTACATATACAATAATTACATTATAGCATAAGAACACTCTAGGCGTTCTTCACATCATTCATTTATCATACTCCTTGTCAGTCCATGCAATATCAGAAGATCGTTCACGCCCCGACAAGCATTCATTCATAACGATCATACATCATCCATATATATAATTCATATCTTTATTTACAACCTGACAGTACGCGCAATATCCGAAGATCGTTCGCGTACCGTCAATCAATCTATCACATATATCATATATGGCATACACTTACCACTTACGGTAAGTGTATTAACTAATCACATCGAGTATGCACACAGCCCCAAAAACATAACAAGGAATGGGGCTAGAAACTCACCTGAATGCCGTTACGTTCACCGTTTATGGTAATCCCTTTATTGAGCTGTGCACGACTAACTGTATAACAATTACACATATCAATTAACTATAACTACCCATATCGTCTTCCTGGTTCAATTATCACTCACAACGAACGGGGGTCCAGGGGCAGCGCCCCTGGCAGCGGGGTTCTAGGGGCGGCAGCCCCTAGCGGGGTCCAAGGGGAAAGCGGTAGGATTTTAAATTATTATTTAACTCTCCTGTATTAACGTATTAACTGTCTTAACGTATTCTCCATTAGGATTTTAAATTATTATTTTAATTCTCCTGTATTCGCAAGCGGTCATAAATGTAAGCGAACATACTTGTAAGCGAACATACGTTTAAGCGAACTTAACTTAAGCGAACTTAATCTTAAGCGAACTTAACTTAAGCGAACTTAATCTTAAGCGAACTTAACCTTAAGTGAACTTAACTTAAGAGAACTTAATTTTAAACGAACTTAACTAACAGCGAACTTGTACATCGGCGAACTTATAGAGCAAAGAACTTGTTCATTAGCGAACTTATAGGGCAGTGAAATTGTACAGCAAGCTTGCTGTAGCGAGCTGCTGCTGTCCGGGTTCGTTTTATCAACCAAAACACGCTTTTTACATCCCTTAATCCGCTCGTTTATGGTTCGGCTTGAATCCCAGCCATTCCGCAGTCCGATTGCGGCCCAAAATAGACCCGTTTGTAATATAAAGTATGAACCTTTAAGGCAAACGTTTAATACTAGATCTAGGGTTCATTTTAGACGAGCCGCGCATGTTTGCAGGTGTCACACCCCGACTAGGTAGTTGCGGAAGCGTAAAACGGGAATGTAACAGATAATACTGGTATCAACAACATTGTTTATAAAGAAATTCACAAACTAATTTACATCATATTACATGGGTTGGTACTATGTTTACAAACTAGATGAGAATCACATAACCGGTTTACGAGCTTCTTATTCAATATTATATATCTGCGTCTATTCACAGCTATTCAACTTCATTCCTAACACCAAGAACGTAAGCAAATCATTCCACCTTTGCTTTACCTGAAAAACATGTTAAAACGGGTCAACTACGTCTAGTTGGTGAGTCTCAAGTTTCACGAGTATCAACGAAATCAGTATACGAGTTCGTAAAGTTTACAGTGTGTATGTATACATGTATGTGTATGATGTATTATACTAAGCCACAAGTGAAATCGAAACGAGCTAAAACACATGGCCACCCCTGCCCATGCACTCCCGTTGGCATTTAAAAGCCACTTTGCCCCAAGTATGTACTATGTCTAACACCACATAGCAGTATGTAATAAGTTTAAATAACAATGTGCAACTGGGTTAACATGTTCAGGCATACCCCACCGGCTCTGTCAATTGGGTTTGTCAAACCGATAGTACTATCCACACGTCACCGGCACGAAGTTAATCACTTGTGTTTGTGGGGACTTTCAAGTGTTAGTACTTAGATAATTCACATCACCACACGTTTTCAAGTATATAAGTATATGTAAACATGCTTTCCACCCCAAAAGTTCGTAAAACAGTTTAGGAAGTGGGGTCGTGAAACTCGCCTTATTGTAGTTCGAGCAGGTAATATACGTCAATAAGTGTTATACCTCGATTATAACTCGTATCCTATAATCGGTATCGTACTGTTAATACTAGTACAGTGTTTAAACCAAGTTGGGTTGTATAACTAGTCTGGTTATAGCTGTTAGGCCCAAAACATGACCATAGTCTTAGATTGTGACGTTGTATACTGTGAAATACTTAAAATCAGATTTGGCTCAGTTTCACCGTTTTCCGAGCCTAGCCAAGTTGATCGTTTACGCGTTTCGGGAATAGGTAAGATCATAAAAACTTAAGTAAACATATTTATTGATAAAATGATTTAATTTATAAAAGAATTTTAAGGTTTCGGTATCTGGATTGATCGCATGGTCCGTTTCCGTTTTCACACGGGTTTGATTATACAAAACACGTACAATCCACCCAATTTGTCCGGAATTCTCGTAAAAGGTTTGTTTTTATCAAATTCATTCGAAACTATGATATTTGACTACTTTTGACATTTTGACATACCAGTCAGTCCGTTAAACACGAAACTGCCGGTTTCGTTAAAACAAATATAGTTTAAATCTTTGATTAATCATAACTAATTATGTACTCATAAATAAATTATGGAAATTTTTATAAAAATAAATTAAAATATTTATAATTTTATAAAAATATTTTCAGAAATTTTATGATTAATTATCTATTAATAAAAATTCATTTAATGTGTTATAATTGAGTAATAAATAGCCCGTTTATACCAAACGACATCCGAAAAATCCGATAATTTTTCCAAATGGTCTCAATATCAGTAAATATCCCATGAATCCGTTTTTCGGCTATTAAAACTCGGTTAAAACACAATTGCACAAATAATACCTAGACTTCTCCAAATGTTCTCAAACTTTACTAGTGATCTTAATATATCATTTATTGGTTCCAAACCAAATTTCATAATTTTTCATGAATTTTACCTATTTTTCCCGAATAAACGCCAATAAACGGTAATAAATTCGCCAAATATTCTCCGTTTATCGAAATATTACCAAATTTGAACAGGGACTCATTTAAATGACCCCTAATGTCCCTGAAAATTTTCACAAGCTAACAACAAGAACGTCACAACCTAATACTAAACAGCCCCTAAACGAGTGTTACGGGTTTACCTTGTCGGTTTTCGATGAGTTTTGCTAGCTTAAACGAATTTCCGGGTCTCGGGTTGCAAACTCAGTGTATATACATATCTATAACATCAAACCAAGCATAAATCATCCATGTAACAGCCTTGATAATTAGGGTTTCGGTTTTGGGTTCAAACCGAACTTTCAAACCGGAAAAACGTTGTATTCATGTTCTAATCCGCATTTTTGACCAAAAAAGTATATGTTCCTGGTTTGTAAAGATGTTTAACATCAAAAAATAATTTTACTTGATTTTTATGATTTTTGAATGGTTAAACATGTTTAAAACTAAACAAGACTTAATTTTTCATGCTTAAACTTTGTTAATCAAGCATGAAATGGATGAAAATTTGAAGATTACCTTTAGGGTTTTGGCTGGATAATGAAGAACTCAGCTGTGATTTCTTATCTAGGTTGAAGTTTGTGTGAAAATATCAAGTAACAAGCTTGTATAACAAGCCTTATACAAGGGGTCCCACCCCATTTTTTGTGGTCGGCCCATAAAGGGGCCCATTGGGCCTCCTTTTGGCCCATTAATGCCTCAGTTTCCGAGCCATGCGTAAATATCGGTCCAAAATTTAATTCGGATTCGGTTTTTCGCAAGAAAACTAGTTCGAGTGCGAAAAACAGCGCGAAAACGAGTGTTTTTCAGCATATTTTTGTAAAATAAGAAAAACGTACTGACTCGTTGTAAAAATCCAAAATATTTTCACGGATTGCTTAAAACATGTCATATAAGTGTTTTATAAATCTTTTTCGGTTTAACGGATGCTAAAATGCTCGTTTTGATGTTAACGATTGCGTTTAAACTCATAGTGTATCAATAAACGGAACCTTTTTCGTTTAAATGGTTTTAAACGTACTGGGGCCTAAATATCAATATGTTAGCCTCTATAATATATATATATATAACTCGTATATGACCCCTCAGTATATATACGGGCCATAATCAGTATCAGTCGGTTACTCGTTTAAGCACTACGAATTAACCGATTTATCGTTTACTCGCTACGTATTAAATAAGGTATACCTCGTTTTGTCACGAATGTCACAGCAGGTCCATTAAGTTCGTTTTATCATAAAGTTTACAAATTTATGGTTCATTTCTACCCGACCTACTCTACGTTTAAGTTTCGATGCTAACCGTTCATAAAAACGTAAAGTTTATGCTTAAAAACATACCTTGCCGGATTCGTTATACGTGGTTAGTTCTGTTATGAACTCTAGATCTTGCGTATATCTTGTATATGGAAGATATATTAATAATCACGCTCGCACGATCTCGTTCTTCCCTTTCCTCTCTCGGCCACGATTAACAAAGAGGTGTGTGTGTGTTTTTGAGTGTGTAGAGATTAGGGAAAGATGGAATGAGGAGTTAGGGTTTTAGAATGGTTTAAGGGGGTATTTATATCCCTTAAAGCCCATGGACCTAAGGCCCATTACCCTTTAATCCACCTTTATTAATCTAAGTCCATGATCTTTTCTTTATTAATATTAATTAGTTTTTATCTTACGACAACTCAACGCAACTTTCTTTGTTATAATATTTGGGATGTTACAGATAATGTTTGTGGATTATAAACGAACTGAAAACACGTATCAATTACCTCAGTAGATGAACGGAAGAGGGTTAATTATGACGGAAAAGGGCCGGCAAAAACGGTGATCAAGAACAGAAGACGAAAGCGATTATAATGAAATTAAATTTAGGGGTAAGGACAGCTAGGGTTGACTAATTGTGGCTGCAAGTTTAATTGGAATTATATGGACGTTTATACGTATTTTGATTTAGGGTTAGGGTCGGCTTAGGTAATAAATGATCTGCAGATTCGATTTGATTCGAATAACATAATTGAGATGTAAATTAAGCCGTAATTAGCAGGGTAACATACCATTTGATTCAATTTCCAAATAGGATACGAGAATTATGGTCCAAGACATGCCAATTACAATCGAGTATAACGATATGGGTACGGGTCATCGTTTGGATCTTGGTTACCAGATGGGTTATAACATAAATTTGCATATCAATCCCTAGGGTTTGAGGATGGAAACAAAGGGGCCAAAGTTTAAGTTTGGGGGATTTTGCCAAATTTGAAAGTTTATAATTATATAATATTAAATAATTAAACACTAATATAATAATATAAACTTCTCGATAAACTTGATGAAAATAACCCGAACGTCGAAACGGGTCTGGTATTTAATATAAAATATTAATTCGAAAAACCCGAGTTGTTACAAAGACATTGCAAGAATTGGCATAAACAACAAAAAGAAATGAAAAATCGGTTTAATAATTTCCGTTCTAAAGCTACGCCAAGCTCAAGAACAAGGATTGATTGATCTGACAGTTTTGCCAGTGTAATGGATGTGAGATCCAAAAAAGTGTGAAAATAAAGAAACCTTTTTGGATAACCAAGAAGAAAAGATCTAAAAGGGGTTCTAAGACTGAAAAGTCGAAAAATCCATCAAAAAGGAATGTGAAAAGAAGTCCAAAGATTGGAGAATTTGTTTTAAAATCCAGAAGAAGACGGTCCAAAAGGTCTTCTAAAAACAAGAAGCATGCATCTGCATGGGTTCCTAAAGACTGTTCCTCTGATTCTGATACACCTCAACACTTCATAAATTCATAAAATAAAATAAAATTTGGTAACTTTGTGGTTGATTTTCCCGAGACAACTAAGTCTCGAGAACCCATGTCTAATTAGTTTCTAATGTGTGTAGGGTCAGTCAAGAAGGCATGTCAGCAGTATTTGGTACTTAGACATGGCTGCACCTGACACATGACGGGAGACGAGTCCTTACTGTTTGATGTTTAACCATTCGATGGTGGACATGTTTCATTTTCCAGTGACATTGGAGGAAATATCACAAAGAGAGGAAGAGTATCAAACGGAATCCTGACGTTTGATGATGTCAATCTTGTGGAACAGCTTAACCACAATTTTCTTAGTGTCTCACAAATCTGTGATCGACAATACCCCATTATATTCACCAAAAATGAGTGTTTGATCTTAAAACCAGGTTTCAAAGTCCCATGGGAATGGATCTTGATACGTACTCCAAGGCACAATGATGCTTATATATTGAACATAAATAGTTTTTACTCACGTAATACCACTTCATGTTTAATCTCTAAGGCCTCGGAGAATGACTCTTCTCTGTGGAATAGACGTCTTGGCCATGTATACTTTAAGAATTTAAATAGACTGGTCAAAGGTGAGCATGTGAGGGGATTGCTTGTCAAATATTTTTCTTGCATTGAAAGATGTATTTCGTGCTCAAAATGTAAGCAACACAAGCTCCCTCACAAGCTCAAGACTGTTAATACCATTCCATTCTTTAATAGTTTCATATGGATTTATTTGGTCATATTAATCTGTGACAATTGTCAATTTCAGGTTAACTCCGTTAACTCAACTCCGTCAATTCAAACTTAAGATCATTGAATCTATAACGCACACCTCATTACATTTAAACTAGGGTTTAAATGACGCTTAACACTTACTACATGTGTAGTCTTTCGGGAATTGCACCGAAACGCAAACGAGTTGACGCAAACAATTGGTGAATAAACGAAAAATGTCAAAACAATAATTATGTGATAATTATGTGTTAGACTTATGTGTTATGTGATAACATTCTTATAAACATTAACTTAATGTGCTAGAACTAGTTAATTAAGCTAGAAAAGTAACATTTGGAAGTTAAGGGACCAAAGTGTATTATATTATTATTATTATTAATATTTACCTAAACCCTAACCTCCTTCTCTCCCTCCCCAAAACCGACGGCAGCTACCCCCCCCCCCCCTCTCTTCACGATCGGCTCACACACACACACATATTGCTTGGTTTTTGATCTTGGGTTTCACAATTGAAGCATCCTACACCCGATTCTAGTCATCTTCTACCTTCCCCTTGCTTATTTTTTGTGCTTTGGAAGGTATAATTATAAACCCTAGAATCTGGAAATTATATACATGATGTTCATATGTCTTGTTTTGATTGAAAGATGTATTGATTGTTGAATTGATAGCTAGTATTGGTGTTATTGCATGTTAATCGTTTGTTTCTTGATTTTGAGTTCAAGTAAAACCCTAATCATGGATGTAATGTGCATTTGATGTGCATGGATAATGATTATGGTGTCTATAAGGTCATATGAACGGATTATGGTCCATAGATAGTTAATAGGTTGAGTTTTGTTTCAAACAGTTTCTGGACAGATTGTGTTGTTGATGTTCAATTGACTGTAACGGGGTGTAAATGTGAAAATTGGTTGAGATTATTGATACTACAGTAAACTAGGTTGAGTCTAGTTTCTAAAGAATATAAATTTGCAATTTTTGAACGTGTAAAAGTTAACCTTTATGATTTTACAAAAACGTTGTGCAAAGCTGAGTTGTTAGACCTGCTGTTAGGTTGTTTTGTAAATGTTATATCTCATGAACTACGAGACCAATTGGGTTGGTTCTACTTCTGGAAGTTGACTTGTTGAGTTAGGAACCTAACCCAAGTGGTCTTGCATTTGTTGAATTTTTAGTTTAACGGGAATTTCAAATAACATTCTGTTGCGCATGAATTTGACTGTTATGAGTTTGCTGTAATGTTTTGATCATTGTGAGAAACATATGTGGAATAAAAATAAAATAAAATATGTTCTGGAAACCTAATACATGTATGCTTTTTTGATGATTTTTGATGAATTAATTGAGATGCTATGATCGGTGGTATAGTATAATCTTTCAAGTAGAATTTCTGTCTCGGTGAAACTAGCTGCTGAATTTTGTGAAAATGCATGAAACATGATAATTGCTAGTTAATTGTTATGTTTTGACCAAATTGCCCCTGCGGGAAATACTTGCTAAATAATTGTGGTGTTTTGACCAAATTGCCCCTGTGGGGAATAGTTGCTAGTGATGTACATTATTAATACATGACACGTAAATAATTGTTCACACATGTATCGTATCACAAATGTACTTGTTAAGTCACACACGATTCACAAACGAAACACGAAACGTGATATTTGCATAGGTACTACGTGCCGGGTCTAGAGACTCGTTAATAGTTCCGACACTTAGAAAATCTCTTTGTTGTTTTAGAACGCTAGAGAGAGTTTTCTGTGACGCGCATCACTTGGTGATTTATTTTGGGAATTCTTCGCAAACAGTGAGTTTCACTTACCCCTCTAAACTATTTTCAAACGCTTTTCACTTGGGGAGATAACATACTCCGAAAACGAATTTAAGATTTTGTTAATATAAATTATATATCACTTGTAAAGACTAAGTGGCAAACGCAATAACTAAAGTCCTTCATTCACATCGAACCATTTAGTATTGGATAATAGCGAGTCATTGTTGAGTAGTACTACTGGGTTTGACAAACCCCACCCAATGCTAAACTCGACTGGAGGTCGAGTGGTGTAATCTTGGCTAAACACATACCATGGTCGGGATAGACCTGGTGGCAAGGCAAATGATAAACAGTCAGCTTCGGTGTCGAACACTTAGTAATACTTGTTTTTTAGACTATATAATTGACATAACACTATCTGGTAACGCAAAACGCTGAACGCAAAACGCTAAATGCAAAACGCTAAACGCAAACGCTAAACGCTTTATTTTATATAAACTTGTGAACTCACCAATCTCGTGTTGACACTTTTAGTATGTTATTCTCAGGTAGCCGAGGCGGGCGGGCGGTATAGGATCATGCATGGTTTTTGAACATTCTGATATGCAAACATGTTTTTAACTATTATTACTTGGGTTTTAAGTCGTCCTGCGTGACGCAACTTTTGTCTTTTGGTTTTTACGCTTCCGCACTTATTTTCATTTAAACGTTTTTATGGTTTGATTATAACTAATGATTCTGATCCTGTTAGTTCACACCCTTGGACGGTAAAACTCCGTTAGTGGATTTTCAGGGTGTGACATAATCCTTTGGTAATAGGCTGAAAAACCCATTGTTTGTGATTACTTATGAGTTTTCTCATTCCAGTTGGACTTTCCTTTTAGGGCACAAGGATGAAACCGCCCGATTCCTGATCAAATTCATTATTCTTGTGGAGAGACAGACTAACAAGAAAGTGAAATGTATTAGAAGTTACAACAGGCTGAGTTCAGCAACAAAACAGTGGATGCTTTCTTTCACTCAAATGGAATAAATCACCAATTCAGCGCTACATACACTCCACAACATAATGGAGTAGCTGAACATCGCAACCGAACGATGATCAAAGCTGCAAGAAATATGTTGTCAATTTCAAAACTTCCAGTATTCTTTTGGGGTGAAGCCATCAATGTTGCATGCTTCATATAAAATCGAGTGATCATCAACAAGTGCTTGAAGAAGACTCCTTTTGAAGTGTACTACAAGACTAACCCGCAAGTCAACTACTTCAAGACATTTGGATATCCATGCACTTTGCTCCATACAGGTGCTCACCCATATCCTAAGTCTGCTGAAAAAGCCAATGAGTGTTACTTTGTTGGATATGCTCCAATAGAATTGCTTATCGTGTCTACAACAAGAAGACTAAGGTGATATTGGAATCCTTCAATGTTTATTGGCAAGAGCTTAACGCTACTGATGCACGCACGGACCCAAATGGTTGTTTGAATATGACTACTTGTTCAATTAGTTCCGTGGCATGTCTATCCCACCATCAACCAGCACTCAAGTTCCAACTTCTTTGCTTGAACCACTTTGATCCAAACTATGGTCAACAGCTTATCTAATGTCAATCTGTTTGCTAGACCTTCCGATAGATTTGTACCACCAGCAGTCCCTCCTCCAGCTATCAATAATCCAGTTGTCAATAATCCTACTCCTCAATCCACTAATTCAACCGATCTGGTAACCGTTAAAGATGCATCTGAATCTGACTTAGATGACTCGTATCTGTCAGTTGATAATGTGGAACATGTTCAGACTGAACCCGCGAAAAATGATCAAGCAGCACCAAGTGTAGTAGAGTCCATTCCCACACCTCCCTTTTCAAATGACATTGTACAATTGGTTGCTGCTGAAGAACCCGTTGCTGGTGAATCTGACAACAATACATCCAATCCGGTTCTTGCAGTTGTTGTTCCATTTGATGAGAATCTCTAGGATGGTCCCATTGCACTAGAACATGTGGTTAATCAACCTGACATTGTTCAGACAGCCACTGATGTTATAATAAATGCTCCTCGCATATTCCACCCTGTAGATAGCCTCACTGTTGATCTTCAAGTGGAATCAGTCACCCATGTGGAAGACATACCCCAACTAACCATTCATCGGACACACCCCACCAAAAACATCATTGGTTCTCCCTCTGCCGGCATCCGAACAAGGAGCAAGTTTGGTACCATTAACAAGGTAGATCTGAAGGAAAACTCATGGGTTGAGGCAATGCAAGATGAGGTGTTACAATTCAAGAAGTTTAATGTGTGGAGGTTGGTTAAGAAACCGAAGAACAAAAAACCAATTGGTACAAAATGGGTATTCAGGAACAAAAAGGATGATAAGGGAGTGATTATAAGAAATAAGGCATGGTTGATAGTTCAAGGTTTCTCTCAGAGAGAAGGTCTTGATTACGATGAAGTCTATGCTCTTGTTGCTAGGCTCGAGACAATTCGTCTCTTTCTCGCCTATGCTTCATACATTAACTTCAAAGTGTATTAGATGGATGTAAAGACTGCCTTCTTGTATGGTAAAGTAAAAGAAGAAATCTATTTCAAACAACCACCAAGTTTTGAAGATCACGAGCGTCCTGATTACGTTTATCGACTTGATAAAGCTCTTCATGGCCTTCATCAAGCCCCCCATGCTTATTACGCTACTTTAGTTAAACATCTTATGAAGAATGGCTATAGAAGAGGTGTTATTGATCAACCACTCTTTATCAAGAAGGTGAAGGACGCTCAGATTTTCATACAAGTGTATATCAAAAACCAACAAGACCATCGCTTACTGTGTAGATAGGCTTGACAAATGAGTAAGTGTCATTGTGATATAAACATAAATTCCCGTCTATACTAGTGGTTACACACTCATGAAGTGGTTGTCGACGCCAATTTAAATCATATCGATGAAGACAAAAATGTTACTAGTCAGTCATACAGGAGCCAATTAGTGATTGATCACCATAAAATCACTATTTCTTTAAATCAAAATATAGAAAAATGTTAAAAAAGAAAAACTACAAAGTGCTTAAAAAGGATTAAAAGTCAACACAAAAATGTTGAAAATTAACAAGCAAAAAGGGGTATCTTAGAACGACGTAACGGGGACCAAACAAGTAAGTCCTAAGCACTTTATATGAACGCTTGTAAGTCCGTATGGCAAATAAGTCCGTGGTTCAACCTTTATTGTTTGAAAAAGTTTGCAACAAGTTTAAATAAGCTTAAAGTGTTTTGATTAATCATTAAGGGGTCGGAGTCAATTAGGGGTGATCTATTAACCACAAACTATGCTCGAGATATGATGGAGTCTGTAATTTGATGAATTAAATGGGGACCACATAAGTATCGTGCTTAAATATATACCTTAACATATCACATTGATATCTAAAGACTTGTTAAGTTTAAAATAGACAAAATATATCTACAATCGACTTTAGGTTTTTGGCATAATAATATCAAAATAGAAGTGCGATCTAGGACGTTAACGAATAATGTGATTTCATGTCGTGATCTTTCTTACCAAAAATATGTAAAAACATAATAATTATTATTATTATAATTAATATAATATTAATTTCATCTTTACTTCACTTTGTCTTATTTTATTTTGTTTTTCTTTATTTTATTTTAATTTTTTTCTTGAAACTCTTAAGTATTTTTACTAATTTTATCTAATATTATTTTTTATTTCTAATTTTTTTTATTATTGTTTTTATCTTTATTTTATTTTAATTTTGTCCTTTGTTTCTCTTTTGTTTATATATGATCTTATTAAAATTTTATGGGTTTATGATAAGGTTCTTCGTGCAAAAGTTGTTAAGTGACGGACTAAAAACAATATGTCTTGTATATATTTAAAGGGTTTGGATTTGGTGGGTAAATATTTTTCGGGTTTAAATTTGTATATATCTTCAGAGTTCGGGGGTCGAGAGTGTAAAATCGATTAAAACTCGAGATGTTTTGACCCTATCGAGAGATAGGCTGACCCTATAAATAGGGGCAACCAAAATATCTTTCACCTAACTCACATTAAAAGTACCAAACACTCTCAACTCTCTCTCTCTCTCTCTCTCTCTCTCTCTCTCTCTCTCTCTCTCTCTCTCTCTACATTATCTTTCCACCTCCTAATCATTCAAACCCTAATTCATAACATCAAATATGCTCTTTCTTTTCATTATAATACTTGATAATCATCATGATGAAACCTTCACATACGGTAATACACCTTTCATGGTGGATTTCATCTACCTTTTGCTCATGTTCCTCAAACAGTCCCGTCGGAACTGTTCATATAATAAACAAACATGGTATATTGAGGTTAGTGTTTCATGTTGTTATAATCTTGTTGTCGCTGTCATAAGAGACCATTATGTTGATTTAATTGAGTTTTCATAGTTCTTTGTATAGTTTTTAACTTTTAGGTCATTGTCGGACCTTTTGGGTTCCAGTTGGCCTGGGAAAAGTGTTCGAAGAAGCTTCCGGTTTGCCCAGAAACTCATATTGGGGTTATATGAACCCATAAAACGAAAAAAAATGGATTTGGACAAGACATGACATTCTATTCAAGTTTCAGTTCTACTCGAATTGAATATTAAACCATTTGAATCGAATTTGTACTTGATTCGAATGAAATCGGACCTCTCAAAATTTCTCTAAGGATAGAGTAAACGAACCAAGCATTGTATAAAGGATTTGAATCGAATTTGATTCCAATCAAATCGAATTCAAAACCATTTGAATCGAATTCCATATTCGATTTGGTTTGACATTCGATTCGATTTGTTTCAAACTCAATTCGAATGGTTCACATTTGGAAAAATAATTTTACAAACTGATTTAAAGGACTCAAATTTCTTTTAATCCAATTCCAATCGAATGCACACTCAATTAATCCAATCTAATTCATTTTAATTCTAATTGAATTCCTGGATTCGATTAGATTCATTTTTAATTAGGTTCGATTACTTTTGTATTCGATTCGATAGGTTTGCATTCAGTTCGAATGGATGACACTTAGGATTTTCATCAGTTTGTCATATCAACTAAAATGGTTTAACTACAATTCGATTCGAATGGTCTGCCCTTGGCAATTTCACAATTCATCTTCAAAACAGTTTACTTATCTTTTGAGACTTTATTTTACATACTATAATTTTTAAGTTAAATCTTATGAAAAGTATTATCTTATAATACAAACTTATTGTTTTGAATTTTATTTTGTTTAAAGTTTATTTTTATTAGTTCTCATTTTCTTTATTTAACAGTTAGTATGTATATATTTTTGCATTTTGATTAAAAATCAATAATCAATTCTATTGTTCACCTTATGTCTTAATGTAGCAACACAATATGTTATGTCCTTTTGATCGTCCAAGAAAGAGAAAACACAAGGTGTTTACATCTATGATCAAGGGATTACAAATATGTCCATTGATGTATACCATATTCGCCAACCCGGAGATCCATAGCTCTTGGGTTGAATAATTTTGGGGGAATGCTAAGACAATGAAGAAGGGGACCTCAATCACAACCAAGGTAGCAAACCACAAGTTAACAATCACAGAGGATGTCATTAGAAGAGCATTGATAACTAAAGATGCCCCTGATCACTCGTCTGAGAAGTTTGACAAGAAAGATCTTGAGCAGTTTGTTAGAAAAATTGAGTACGACGTTAAATGGACCACCTGTGTGAAGAGACATTTACCCTCCTATTGGAAGTTCCTATTCCATATAGTTGCCCACTGTTTATCTGCATAGAAGTGCGTGTTCGACAATCTGAAGGTTGAATGGTTTGGAGTGATGGCCTACCTCACCAACCAAACGAGATATAACTTCCCAAGGATTTTCTTCAAGAGCATGCAATCAAATGTACTCGCAAAGAAAACCTGGAGAAAGTATCCTCGTTTTGTGCAACTAATTCTGGACGATCTACTAAAGAATGTTCCAAGACCGGTATATCCAGAAGAAGTTGATGAAGAAGAAAACGTTTTCAAGCCATCTGAACCTCATCATGTGAAGATGGTGAGACAAACTATATTCAAGGCGATGTTGGAGCCAGTGGGAAGAAGCGGTTATAGGTACCAAGGTCAGGAGCCCAATGCAAAGTTTGGTCAATTTGCTGAAACCGAACCTGATAGTGAGGAGACGGAGGAACAAGAAGGGGATAGTGGAGACGATGGTGACGTTGACGACGGTCAAAGTGGTAATTATGTTGCATAAAGTGAGGAAAGTGACCCTGAGACTGATGTTGAGGGTGAGCATAGGACGAAAAGGCTTCACGATAAAGAGGAAAGGAAGTCTTGAGCTAGTGAATCCTCAAAAGAGCATGTGGAATAAGAAGAGGAGCCCAAACGCCCTCTGAAGCGTTTGAGGAACATAAAGGACTTCAAGAAGTCCACACCTTCAAAGATGCCATCTTCGGTGAAGGTAATATTTCCTTAACCACACCACCACCATCCACACTAGCTGACCCACACCAAGCCTCACCCACCACCCTTTAGCTGGCACAATAGAAAAACTTAAGTCAAAAATATTCATGTGCCTAAAACCAAAACCAAAACCAAATCCACATCTTCTAGGATACTTTTAGATGAACCGATTACACCTCCCGAGACCTCACCATCCAAACTAGAACACATGCAGTCCATCTTAGAGAACCTTCCCATATTCACCACCCAAGCTAAGATCGAACCAATACAACAAACCTTATCACCCCCTAGGACCACATCACCCTTTAGCTCACCAACATATCAATTAACCTCCCTGATAAAAGGCACATCCTTTTGGACCTCTACCTTTACCTCATCAATCCACTCCCAAACCACCTCACAAACCATACCTACCTCAACCCAACCCATTAGCCTACCCTTAACCATAACCACTTCCCCACCTACCTAAAACATAACCATGCCTACTCAAACCACCATACAACCAACCTTTTCAATCGCACCTTCCTCAATCACCAAAAACCCAATCATATCAGCTACACCCTTGTCAAGTGGTAAATCAAGGAGATCTCCAGTGTTTTGGGATCCTATCCTAGATAGGATTAGAGCACTGGAAGAATCAAACAAACACATGTTGAAGCAGGAACACTTGTTTATCAAGTTTTCTAAGAGATCAACAGGTTGTGAATGAAAAAGTGGTGAAAGAAAGAGACTCGCTTGCGGCTCGAGTTTCTAGGTTGGAGCAAGATAGAGAATTTGATCGAGCTTTGATTGAGAGTCAAAGGCTTTGGATTGAAAACCTGAAAAAACGGGTGGGCAATCAACAACAATTGTTGAGTTAAGACTCCTTGATGAATATGGGGCACCATGATGATATCGCCATACTCCAATAAAGGGTCTCTCACCTTGAAACCCAACTTCCTTCCTCCTCCAACTTTGCTCAGAATCTTAAGAGGGAGTTAGAATCAACTGTTGACAGAGAGATGATTGACTTTGAGACTCTTGGATCACGGGTGAGTTTGTTAGAAGGAGAGTCCAGTTCTTCAAGGAACTTGGGCATATTGATTAGTGAGAATGCGGAGCTGAGGTCTATGATCGATCGGCTGTAAAAAGAGATAGAAGAACAAAGAAGCATTAGCAACGATCAAGACCGTATCAACAAGGATCTTGTAAACCGCTATCTCGCCGCTACTAAATTTATGAGGATGACCGATGAAGACGTTGAGAATTTTAGGAGACGTCTAATGGAGAATTTTAGAGGGTTGGTACATAGCGAAGAACAAGGCATAGAGCAAAGCATCAAGAAACAATTTACTCTTGTTGACCTTGTTGCTGACGCCAGAAGGGTTAGAGCTTAGAGCAATCTGGATGAAACTCTCTTTGGTTCCTCTATGTCACACCCCAACCTACGGCGGAAATGCGGGGGCGCGAAATGATTGTCACAGCTCTCAAGGTACTATCATGCAATATTTAAATGACAATATCTATTAACTTTATTCAATTTTCAAATAAATCAAATACAAAATACAACTCATTAAACAAACAATAAACACAAATTTAATTCTTGATTTTATCTTTTCTAACATAATTCTTCACTAAATCTTCACAAAGTCTTGCAACTAATTCAAACGATAACCTGCATATGCGTATAAAATAGAATTTTGTCAACAACACATGTTGAGTGAGCAACACACCAGTTTAGTTGTACATATAATATATATATAACAAAATACGTAGCTGCAACAAGTCATATGAGAATAACAAAATAACCAAATGAGCAAGTATAACTGAGATGTCGAGAAGCACAAGGCTATAACGACTGGCGTATGATCATACTAGACTGAGATTATGTTGAACCTCTCCGAATGCGGAAGCATACAAAGCAAATAAGCACATAAACAAGTAAGGTATAAGTTGTTAACACATAAGACAAAGTTGCAGTTTTAAGTATAAGTATATATGAGAAAGTATATTTACGCATATGTCCCCAAAACGTGGAAAAAGAAGTAAAATAGGGGAATGTGGTACTCACCTTATCAGACGAGCAAACGCGAATAAGATAACTATAAGAACGAGGATTGAAGATCAAGTGTTGATGGTAAAGCCTATTAAGATATTGAATAAATAAATGAAGTGATGAATAAGATAAGGTTCGAGAGTTAGATGGTTAATATTATTTTGTTAAGTTTATTAAATAGTATATTTTAATCAATAAAATACTTAGATAAATGTTTATAACATTTTGGATAGATTATATAAAAAGATTTGTTTTTATATGACTAAAAATACATTATCGTTAGTGAGCCGGTTTTAACGAAATATGAATTAATTCTAATATTTACAATATTATTATTCTGATTTAGGGAATCAAATAAATTATATATATATATAATATATAATATAATATATTAAAACTAAAAATAAATAAAAACAAAACGCTGCTAGAGGGACTTGAACCCGTGCCCTCCAGCCCAGAAATTCAATATCACACACACCAGCCATACGAGCTGGTGTGTTAGTTTGTTAAAAGTTGAATCAGATTAATTACAACTTGCAGAACAGAAACCCAATTCATACTATAAACCCTAATAAAATCAAATCAATTAATCTGCTTGTTTTTGGATCGATTAACCTTAGGGTTAATGATTAGCCTCGGAAACGATTCAAACCAAATGATTTATTACCTGTAACGAAGAACGGATGTGGGTTAATGACGCTCACAGTGGCCGGCTAAAACATCATTAAGATCACCTTATAACAGCAATATAAACTTAATTGATTATGAGGGATAGATAGGCGCTACTATGAGGATCGTATATGCAGACTTAATTGAATTTATATGGTCGTTTGAATAAATATCAAAGAACGGGTTCATGTTGGTTTGTTTAAATAAGTTAATATGTATCACGATTGATCGATTTACTAAATTAACAGTGTCGGTCGGCCTCAAATGGTAAGGTTAACAAGGTTGATGATTCAATTACCAATTTTATGACGAGAATTAAGCATCAAGTAACTAAAAGGGTCATGGGTTCACTATCTGGGTTACTGGGTATGGGTGAAGGGTTAAGGATTGTTATAACCAGAATTTGCTAATTGGTCCTTGCAGATTGGGGATGGAAACATAAATAGGTTAATGTTTATATAAGGGTTAAAATTGTATAACTTTCAAAGTTTATTTTAATAATGTGAATATATATAATAAATGATTATAAATATAAAAATAATTACTCGATAAACGCGATATTTTTACTAATAAATTTTCCCGAAAATAAAACGGGTCGGGTTACGGATAAATAGAAATAAAGTTTTTTTTTTGAAAATTTTGAGTTGTTACACTTTAAAAGGGGTGCATGTGGTAGTCGTGTTGGTGATGCTGGTGAGGAGCCGATTACGGTTGTTGGAACCACTGTGAGCACAGAAGTCGTTGCTACTACTGCTTCTAGCACCAGTCAGGTCGGTGCTATGACTTCTGCTCTTGTTGTAGCTACTTTAGTTGCACAAGTGATTGCTCATGCTACTCAAGAGCAAGTAGTTCAAGGTGATAATGGTGATGATGGTGATGAAGATGATGATGAAGGGTCGGATGATGATGACTCCAATGGTGATAATGAAGGTGATGATGAGGATGATGATCCTCATGATAGTTTCGATGAACCGCGTAATGAAAGCGGTCATGGTGATGATGACAGTGGCGGTGACGGGGCCACTGGTGGATTAAGGAGAGTGAACCGCAAGACTCGACAAGTGAAGCAAGAAAAGTGAGAGAAGCAGATGCTACACTGGAGGTTGAGATCTCCTCAGTTTTTAATGGTTGTTCTTTTGCAGATACCGATTTCACTGTTCAAAAAGTCGTGGAGCAAGGCAATAAAGATGATGATGATGACGGGATCAATTACTCTCCGAACCTGGACACTCTGGTTCGTAATGAGATTGCGGTGGCTCTCCTTGCTCAATCTCATGCCACTACTATTGCTGCTGCTGATACTGATGAATCATCATAAGCTCCAAAGCGTCGAAGGAAGAAATCTTACACAGTCAGCAATCGTGCAAGTGTGATATATCGACTCTATCCCTAATTGGACAACTCTATGATTGTTTATTGCAAGTGGCACCCGAGCAGCGAGACGTGGGCATTTCGTCGAGCCAATGGAGATCTTACCTACATGCATATCACTGACATGCATACTTTGTCTAAGCTCGACATGAATTACTTTAGAAGAATTACTTTAGAAGAATAGTGGGTCACTATGCAATAGTTAAGGAGCTGAAGGGATGGTTCAACAGATTCCTAAGCAAGCAGTGGAAGAAGTATTACCCGGATTTCAATCTCAACAAGGGTAAGGCCTTCCGTCATTCGACTGAGATTGATCCCGCCACCGGACAGAAGAAAAAGATGTGGTGATACAAGACTCACAAGGAGGGACGAGCTATTCATCATGGCGAACCGATCTGCCCAATTTGTTCGAGCATTTTATCTGCTGGGAATTAAACAGCACCACAGGAAACGTGGTAATTCACTGCAAAAGATATTCACCACCTCCGCTTCTTTGACGAGCATGAGCTTGCAGCACTCAGCAAAGAAGACCTCCTAAAGTTGTACAACTCGCCACTGGGAACCGCTGAAGACATCAGACGAGACAAAACCGAGGGAATAGTTGAGAAGTTCAACAAGTTCGTACACTATCTTGTTGACAATCAACTACAGAATTGCGAAGACGGCTTCGATTATGAAACCGACTGAAGACAAGAGCTAACGGATTAAATACTAAAGACTAGAGGGAGATTGTAGGGCCCTGTTTTATATATTAGTTTTTTGTATTTACTTGTTCAGTTAACGTTGTACTTTAGTTAGCTTGTTAGTTTATTCTTGTATGTTTGGGCATGAAGCCTTGTAGAAAAAAGCCCATTGGGCCATTAATAACAAAGAATGGTGCATGAGAACATACATTATAAATAGTGTACGCTTCTCATGCAAACATAACCTTTACAAAAATTCATCTTATCTATTCACCTATTCTCTCCTCTCTCTCTCTCTCTCTCTCTCTCTGTGTATATATATATATATATATATATATAGCTTTCCATTTTGGGAAATAACAAACCAAACAATGATCTGAGATCTCGATTCTCAACTAGTGATTTCCGCTAGCTAGTTGCGAGATTGATCCAAGAACACTAGTTGTTTGTTGTTTGATCCGTAAATAGGACCTACAATAGGTTCTAGTTAAATTACGTTCGGATCAAAAGTATTTGCTTAAAATTAAAATAACATCAACTTGGTTTGTTTTTTTATGTGTCCCGAATAAAACGGACTAACCTGAAGCCAAGTTGTCTTTGAAAATAAAGCATATCAATTAAGTACACTCGTTGTGTCATTGGAGGTAGGCAAGGGATGCTAGCGGAAATGGGGTGGAGGGATTAGTGGTGATAGGCGAGAGATGGTGGTGTTTGTACGTGGGAGAGTGGGTGATGGTGGCGACACAGACTGAGAGGGTGGTGTTGGTTCATTAGACTCATTTCAAGTTAAATCTTAAGATGTCACTCAAACTAATTCAATGCGTCATTTGAGCATACTCGATATAGATTGTATAATTTGAATAGACTTCAATCGATATCATGTGTGGTTTTAGTTGACCTAGCCATTTTTTTCAACCACACCGACTCATTTCTTTAATACAAAGTGTCATAATTAGAAGTACATAAAAAACCCGAACTCAGAATCGAACCCAAATTAAAAACCCGGAACTGGTTTTTTTTATACCCAGGTTACTCATATTTGACTCTACCCGTAGGGTACGGATAGGGTATGCATTTCGGTACTAAAACCCAAACCCGAATCGGACCCGATTTGTACCAGGTAATACCCGAAAACCCAAACCGGTTCCATACCCGGAACCAAATTTTTCAATACATGAAACCGGGTATTTCAAATACGCGATCTATACCCGAAAATACCTTAATAATACCCAAAAAATACACCTAAAAAGTGCAACTTTTTAAAAACTCAATCTATATACGAAAAATGCCCGGGGAAAAGCCCAAAGAAACCCGAAAATAGGGTTTTTTCAATCCGAAAATAGGGTATTCAGATATCCGGTTTTAGAATATCCGGTTCTATACCCGACCGAACTCAATGCATAGGGTATGATTTTTAGAGGCAGTACATGAACCCGAACCCGACCTGGGTATTACCAATACCTGATTTCCAATACGCGGTTATACACGAACCCGGTTTAATATCCGGAACCGGGTATTCGAAAAACTCAGATTATGCACCACCTCTAGCCATATTTATCCCGTGTGGGCCGTGTGGCTGTGCATAAGAAATAAAACAACATAACTTGAATATAAATATGTTACGATATGAAATGGGCATAAATACTTTATACTCCAATATTTTGATTAAAACTATACCAAAAGTTTAGCATATTTTTCTTTAATCAGTTATAATATTGCCATATTTAAAAAAAAACATTTTAAAGACATTTTGAACCAAGTTAGAGCCGGCTCGGAAGGCAAAATTTTTTTGGGGCCTTAAGCAAAATGAACATTTTGTTGGTTTTAAACAATTTAATTATAAATGAGCTTACTTGATTATGATTTGAGTTGTGTAAAAAACTTTGTATAAAAATAAGCTTAAAAATGTCTTAAATAAGACAAAAACCCACAACCTTTTTGTTAAATTTCATATCCATTTGCCACTAGACTAAGCTAGTGGTTATGTAATTTTGTTGAAACATTGATTATATATTTTTTCCCATAAAAATACATATAACTTTTTTAAAAAAAAATTCGAGTCTAGCGAGATGTCGGGCCTATGGCCGTCGACTACCCTACCATAGTCTAAGGCCGGCCCTGAACCAAGCATGTACAACGGTGCCTCAACTTTTATTTAGCGCGTTATGGCTCTAACCTCATATAAAAGTGCATTTACGAATCGGTCTGCGTTTACGTGACTTCAGTGAGTAGTTTTTTATACTTGATTGACCGATTTTACCCTTGGCACCATGTTTGTACACTTCTGGTACTCGTGTCTTATGAGATCGCACTTATCATCGTTTATTATGTGGGCTGATGAGTGGTGGGCTTGTGTAGGCAAGGGCTTTATTATTATTGGGTCAAGGTTGCATCATTTATTACTATGATAAATTAATAGATCAAACATCTAGCTAAAGTTTCCTCTTAGAAAAAGAGGGTTTAATTAAGTAATAACTAATAATAAATAGCACACAAAACTACTTACTACGAAGAGAAAAAGATGTATTGTTACTTGTTTACAAACTAGGAAAATGTTAAAATGTAAAAGGAGACTAAAATGATAAGTATAGAAGGATTTGTGGGAAAAAAAAAATCTCTAAACAAATTCAAAAAAAAACAATAAAAAAATCATAACTTAAAATATAAATAAAAAAAGAAAAAAAAGGTAAAATGTTTCTCACGTCTTCTTCTCGTTCAAAAAGACACTATGTCGAGAAAAATAAACGATGACGAAAAGAAACAGAAAACACAATGATAAATAAAAAAGACACAATAGATCACAAAATATAACACAATATCAAGGAAAAAATACACAATGTTAAGGGAAAAAGACACAACTAATAACGAAAATAAACAAACGACATAATGATAAATAAAAAGTCGTGATGGTCATTTTTTTCTCAACATTGGTTATTCTTTTTTTTAGAACGAGAAAGACAGGAGAAACATTATTTTATTACTTTTTTTTTCTTTTTTTAATACCGAGTTATGATTTTTTATTAATTTATTATTATTTTTTTGGATGTCTTTTTTATTTTTTTTCTACAAATCTTCTATTTTTGCCCTCTTTTAGAATAACTTACCCTTACAAACTAATATATAGACAGATTAGTTTTATACTTTTTAGAAAATAATTACTCTATAAAACAGTTTCCAAATTTTGAAACTATTTCAATTAGGTTACTTATAAAATATTTTTTTCCAATCAAGTCACTAAATTTTCCTTTGTGTTTTAATACTAGATATTTAACCTGTATAGCAGGTTATGTAGGTTTTTTTATTTCTAAATAGTTTGAAATTGCAAAGTATTTTTTAAAAATTGAGAAAAAAATAATTTGGTGAGATTAATTTTTAGTATATCCCTATTTTTTTACTATAAAATTATTTCATAATTATAAATAATATCTATTTTTTAAAAAAAAAAAATCGGATATTAATTTTTAGTATATCCCTATTTTTTAGGATTTTCATATCAAATATTTGGTGAGATTAATATTTAATATAATGAGATGTTATAACCCGTTTAATGGTTATCTGGGTTTGGTGAGACCCATACACGTGAATTTGGGTCAAATGTATCATAAATCACCATTTACAAATGAAGTAATCTTATGGCTTGAGAGAAAATAGAGAAGTTTTGTTTATATATACTTAAGATTTAAGATTTCTTTTAGAAAGGCTACAATTTTAAACTTTTTTCATTTTATTTGTAAGACCCCGTTACCGGTGCCCTACATTGGACGTTGAATTTACTCATTAACAGAGTTCTAAATATCAGAGTAAATAAAAACATTCGCGGAATATTAAAATTTTCATAAAACAATACATAGTAATTCAAAACATCGTCTTAAAACATTCATCTTGTCTTTCAAAATCAAAACATCAATTATAAAACGTCATAAGTCTTCTGATGCCAGACTCTTATCTTCTGCCATATGCCCCCGCTCAAGCCAGCTGTCTCAATCTGTTAGCCTGCGTGCACACTAAAAGTCAGCTACGCTGAGTGAGTTCTAGTTAATCATACAACATACAATTAATTCACATACATCACTACCCATACTACTTAAAGAGCCTCCCGCCCTATAACCTCACAGATAATATAAGAGTCTGGTACCCAACATCACAGATATTATTAGGGTCTGGTCCCTACCCTTACAGATATTATAAGGGTTTGGTCCCTATCCTCACAGATATTATAAGGGTCCGGCCCCTATCCTCGTAGATATTATTAGGGTCTAGTCTTTATCCTCACAGATATTATTAGGGTCTGGTCCCTATCCTCAGAGATATTATAAGGGTCTGGTCCCTATCCTCGCAGATATTATTAGGGTCTGGTCCCTTTGTTTCGTGCAACTATACTATACCTTTCTTCACATACTTTCCTTAACAATACGTGCAATATCCGAAGATCGTTCACGTACTATCAATATAACATACATCATATATAGCAATCATATCTTTAACTATCATTTGGCGGTACATGCAATATCCGAATATCGTTCACGCACCGTCAAGCAATCATCATACATGAATCATACAAGGCATACACTTACCACTTTAGGTAAGTGTATTTACTATCACATCGAGTATGCACATAGCCCCAAAAACATAACAAGGAAGTGGAGCTAGAAACTCACCTGAATGCAGTTACGTTCACCGTTTATGGTTATTCCTTTCTTGAGCTGTGCACGACTAACTGTATAACAATTATACGTATCAATTTAACTATCACTACCCATTTCGTGTTTCTAGTTTAATTATTACCCTCAACGAACGGAGGTCCGGGGGCAACGCCCCAGGAAGCAGGATTCTAGGGGCGGCAGTCCCTAGCGGGGTCCAAGGGACAGAGCCCCTGGCTGGGGTTAAGCTGCCAGGTCAGCTTGGAAATATTTTATTTTCATTAAGTGTCATAACACATGTTCCATTAGGATTTCATGATAATATTTTATTACTAACCTCTCAATCCTTTAAGGTATCTTCTATAAATTAATAAAGTTCAAGGGCTATTTTGTAATTAATTCATTCTTTTCTAAGTCCAGGGACTGTTCTGTCATTTTATTAACCTTCCAGTTCGTTACTCAGTTCTTAACGAATTGTCTATCATAACGAATTGACTCTGGTAACGAATTGGACCTTATGACGAACTGGTCCTTTTAACGAACTGAACCTTTAACGAACTGAACCCTTAACGAACTGGGGGTTCATTCGTCAATTCTCCCTTAACGAATTTGCTTAACGAATTAGTTTGCGAATGAAGCTAGTTCGTTATTCTTCCATAGCGAATTGGCTTAACGAATCAGGGGTTAATTCGTTATCTTTTCCTTAACTAATTTGGATACGAACTAAGGCTAGTTCGTTAAGCTTCTGTTAACGAATCACCCTGACGAATTTTCTCTAGTTCGTTAACTCGCCGTTAACGAATTAGGGTTAGGCCAGAAAGTCAAAAAATTCTCTGACATCCTAGGATACTTTTTTCCGGTGCCGTCATCGCCAGAAAACCGGGATTTCGCCGGAAAAGCGAGATCTCGCTTATTTCACCACCGTTTTCACCGTTTTTCGTCCCGTTTGATCCAGATCTGAGCTAGGGTGACTCTTAAGCTCATCTTTGGTTCGGTTTATACCCGATTCCACAAGGATCTCAAGACTTTAACGGTTTAAGGGTGTCGGCTCGTCGTTTCGCAACTAGATCTAGCGGGTTTAAGTTCATACAATATCATATTATCATTACCTTGGATCGGGATCGGTTTTCCTTCTTGGTTCGGCTAGAGAAAAGAAAGAAACTAGAGAGAGAGCTTAAGTGTGTGTTTTGGGTGGTGTATGGAATATGTGTAAATGAATGAATTATTTGGTAATTAATGTTTATATAATTATGGATCATGGGCTTAAGCCCATGGTCTTTTTCTTCTTTCCTTCAAAACCCAAGTCCATAACTTATATCCATTTAACCTAACACTAGCCCGACTTATAATGACTCATATTTTTATTTTATTAACCGAAACAAGAAAACGGGATATTACATTATTTTTCTTGGAAATGTTAAATATATTGTACACTACACAATCATGCATGCGGGGTTCAAATTCCATTCTTAACTATTTGTTTCCCCTTTTTTGCTTATAAGCTTTTGAAAGGTTATTTTTATTATTATTATTATTATTATTATTATTATTATTATTATTATTATTTTTTTATTATAATTATATATTACTACATGCATATATATTTCATATAGGGTATTTAGTTTATTTTAATTTTATAATCATTAAACTTTCACAATAATGCACAATAATAAAATTTAAGGGACTTTCACGATTTTAATTTATATTTTATTATATAAGCACAATTAAGCTTGATAGAACATTGAAAAAAGTTGGTAAAATGCTTAGGTTTTTGAGTCGATCGCAAACTAACACCCTATTTGGCTATGTGTTATAAGTCAATTACCTTATCAGGAGATAACTGTTTTGTTATTTCATATACTCTTGTGAAGATTTTAATATTACAAGAAAAGAAGTTTTGATACAATTCATTTTTTTTTAATTTAATACGAAAATAGATAAGGCCGGTGGTAAATTTAATGTGTTATCTATCAAAAGCTGTCATTACCTTAACAAAATGATTAATATCTGAAACTACACATACCACCCACATATATATATATATTTTAAATTCAAATGTGAAGTAATACTAGTGGTTCTTAACAATAAAACATTTAATAGATCATTTAATAGATGTATACGTTTTTAAGATAATCATTTTATCCTTTTAAATATATTACAAATAGAAGGAAATTTCGTATTACATGCATTTTTTTGGACAAACAATTCATAACTTCAATTGACTTGAAATTTCCAAATAGACACAAATGTACCAAAAGACATGCACAAAAACAAATACAGTTACGAACAATGTAACTTAAAATTGTTAGGAACAAAGCGGCGCAGCGGAACAACACACGAACAAGCACACACGATTATACATGCAGTAAAACAGAAAATAATAACGATAAAAACAACACAAGAATTTTACATGGTTCGGTCCCAGCGGGGAACCTACACCCACGGGCTGCAACTAGGTTATTTCATTAATTAGGTGCAAAGATTACAATTACATATCATGGTTATTTATAAGATATGAACTAGGGTTAAAGGCTTAATCAACAAGAAACAATAACGGGCCAAGTCCTTGTTCTTCTTGTCACCAATTTGAGCCCAAGCCCAAAACTAGCTCAAAGCCTTCACAAATCCTAACAATCTCTCACTTGAAGGCTTTGCACGAACCGCAACAGCCATCCAAACAAAACCCGATACCCAACTCAAGTAATCTTCAATAACAGAAATCACCAAACATCCAGTTCCAAAAACAAGCTAAAACTCCAACAACGGAAGTTCTCCAAGCCTCCAGTTCTTCATGAACAAGCTAAGATTTCAACAATCCACCTAGTTGCAGCGCCCGGCCTTTGCATCAGTTTCCCGAAAGGCCCATTGAAGCGCCCCAGCTCCAATACGATCATCACAGACCCAGTCATGGCAAAGCCAGCCAATGACTCATCTTCAATCTGAACCGGCACTTACTTACTCAATATAACCGGCTCTAGAGACTTCCAGAAGAAAGAACACTCTCCTAATACAGCAAGCACCAAAGAGAGAATTTTCATTCGGAATTCCGGTCTCAAAACCTCAACGTCACTATGTAACTGTACTTGAACACCCTGTGCTCCCACTGTTACCAAATACCCGTCAAGATTTAAACCTCCGAATACACGCTCAAGCTGACATCCATGTGCCTCCAGGATTCATGCTTGCAATACGAATCCACTTAGCTCTACCCGATGCAGCGAGCCAAGACTTTTACAACTCTAGAAAAGTCTTCAATGAAAGATTCACCAATGCTTTGTTGAAGTAGGTTACAAGAAAACAAAACATAACAGAATCTCGAACACAAGAGTCTTCACTGCTTTCACCGAGTCCCAATGCATCACCACCGACACATTCTCAGAAGCAGAATTTACCATCTATGGACATTGACTCTAAAGAATGTCCCACACCTTCATGCAGCCCCACCAAGTCAAACTATGCTCAGCTCCCATTGTCTTTGTTATCCCAACCCATGCCAAACTAACACTCCATGATATGAATCCTCAATTGTACTTCCCCGACAAACGTCTTCACCTAGAACAAGATTCAGGTCACCTCAAATGTTGTATCACTGATCACCACCGAACAAGGTAAAACTTCATTGTTCTAAACCAGCTAACAGACAAACAGTTATAACAGTAGTTGAGCTTTCAAGGAAAGCAAGCGGTACCAAGGGTTCTATGACCGTACGCACAATCAGTTAACACAAACCCTAACCGAAAGACCATCCAAATGAGCAATAGTTCATATAACTTGTCACTAACCCTTTTTTTTCACTTATGTCGTTACCAGCGCACCCACTGATTCCATTTTCTCCAGGTTTATCCATCACCAGTACCACATCCAAGTTCCCATGACAACCCAATCAACCAAAATCCATAACCGACAAACATTCCGATCATAACCATCCCGTCTTCAATTATAACAATTACAAACGAGAACAAATCGGAAACAGTGAACAGACACAACAATGGCACGAGTCTGAACTTGACGGTTGTTCTACCGAACACTGTCAAATAAACCAATTTGCTCATGCTATAACCGATAAATCTAGCAACTATAAACAAACTGTTAACAGTTACCTCAGACTAATCTCTTGCAAACAAATCTAAACCCGAACCCAAACGGTCTTCACAAAACTTACTTAAAATAATTATGGTTGATGACCACAGTCAAACCCAAACTCAAAAACAATATCCTACTTAGCTCGCAACTCAAACTCGATCAACAACTGAATAAACCCCATAAGCTTCTCTAATCGAATTAAAAATAAATAAAGCAAGAGCTCCAAGGATATTAAGACCATGTGTAGTCATAAAGCTCCACTACTAGGCATTATGCGCCACGTGGCGCCCAGTCAGAGTTATGGTTTTTTACAAAAACATGTTGTAGTCATAACTCTCCACATCCAAGCATTATGTGCCATGTGGCGCCCAGTCACTTTTACACTTTTTGTTTTTTGTTTTTAATTTTTAATAAGAATAATCAAATAACAATAATATTTTATTAAATAAGTATTACAAGAAAATAGAAAAAAATTATTCGTCGTCGTCGTCGTCTTCGCCTTCTTCGTCTTCGCCCTCTTCGTCGTCGTCGTCCTCGTCGTCGTTTTCATCATTGGTGATGCGCATAAATAAATTTTTAAACATCCGAAAACGACACCTAAAGGTCTTTGGGTTATTGTATCTCGGCGAGTCGCAGAAGTAATCCGCCATCAACCGGTTGTTGGCTTCGGCACGATCTCGTTCGATATATGCTCTTTTTGAAACGGTGGGTGGAGAGCTAATCGCACCCGTAACGGAACTCATATACTTTGTCGCGAGCATAATCGCACTTGTAACCGCCTGTTCCTCCTCCACGTCCCCGGCTTGTTGGTCGGAGCCCGAAAAACTATTTATATATAGATGGAGGATCCATATATAGTGAATTTTGTGTAAAGGAATTATAGAGTTGTAGAGTTGAAAGAGAAGTTTTATAAATTTGATGAGTTTTGACTGGGAATTAGTTGGTTTAATATATAAAGAAATAATTTTTTTTTTATTCTCAACGGTAACATACTAATGGTTATTTTTTGATTTGTGTGTCATTCTGCGTGTTTTGTATACAACGCACCAAAAAAAAATAACATAACGCGGGGGGCGGTGTAACCCCCGCGTTTTCACCCACAACGCTGGCCACAACGTGACCAATACGCATAGTCTTAGCAAGACAAACTGACCTTTATCAAACAAACCTCCAATCCAATAGCAAGACAACCTCAATCAAACACTTTGTCTTTGAAACGCTCAATCAAACAAAACAAAGAATACATCTTTTGTTATAATATTAACCCAAACTTTAACAAGCTTATAATATATGAACTTCAAGAAACAAGGAAATATGAGAATATGAGAATTTTACTGGATATAAACCTTCGTTCAAATCATTCTATTTATAATATAAAAACTACTGTTCAAAGGTACTATTTAAGGAGACAAACATGTATTATTGCTTTGAAAGAAATGGTCATCAAAAAGCGTCGGTGGATTCATCTTTGAAAAAGTGGTCATCCAAAAAAAGCGTCGGTGGATTCATAATACTCCCCCTTGGATGACACCTTTTCAAAACTTCGGGGTCTTGAAGTACTGCCTCATTAAAAACCTTACTAAAGGAAAACCCAATGGGAAAAAACTTTAGCTAAGGGAAAAAGAGTGCAGTATATAGCTCCCCCTCAAATTGCAGGTCGTTACATTGTTCGTACATGGCGCATGCCAATATCATGAACATGTTTCCTGAATATTGCTGTGGGAAGTGCTTTTGTGAAAAGATCAGCTGAGTTGTTGCTGGACTGGACATATCTCATTTCAACCTGATTGTCTTTAATATAAGTCTCGAGTATACTCAAAGTATCTTGGTGGTATATGCTTTGTTTTGTCACTTTTGATATACCCTTCCTTCATTTGCGAGACACAAGCTGCATTATCTTCATAGATAGGAGTTGGAATTCGATCTTTCTCTAGTCCACAAGAAATCAATATGTGCCGTGACATAGATCTTAACCATACACATTCTCTTGAAGCTTCATGCAATGCAATGACTTCAGCATGATTTGAAGATGTTGCAATGAGTGTTTGTTTCTGAGAACGCCATGAAATCGCAGTTCCTCCATTCTTAAATATGTATCCAGTTTGAGATTTTGCTTTATGGGGATCAGATAAATAACCTGCATCTGCATAACCAACTAACCCTTCTTTTGAATTGTTAGGATAAAATAAACCTAAATCAGCAGTTCCTTTTAGATACCGAAAAATATGTTTAATGCCATTCCAATGTCTTTTAGTAGGGGATGAACTGAATCTTGCTAATAAGTTAACTGCAAAAGAAATGTCAGGTCTTGTACAGTTAGTAAGATACATAAGTGCTCCAATTGCACTGAGGTATGGTACTTCGGGACCAAGAATCTCTTCATTATCTTCGCAAGGACGAAATGGATCATTGTCAACATTGAGTGATCTAACAACCATCGGTGTGCTTAAAGGATTTGCTTTGTCCATATTGAAACGTTTTAAGAGTTTCTCAGTATAAGTTGACTGATGCACAAGTATCCCATTATGCATATGCTCAATTTGTAAACCAAGACAATATTTGGTTTTTCCAAGATCTTTCATTTCGAATTCTTTCTTTAAAAGAGCAATTGCTTCATTAATTTCTTTTTGTGTCCCAATTAAATTTAGATCGTCAACATACACAGCTATGATCACATATCCTGATGTTGTCTTCTTGATGAAGACACATGGACAAATAAGATTATTTGTGTATCCTTTGCTTATCAAATAATCACTCAAACGATTGTACCACATCCTTCCAGATTGTTTCAGTCCATACAAGGATCTTTGTAATTTGATGGAATACATTTCCTTAGGCTTTGAGCTTATTGCATCAGGGAGAATAAATCCTTCGGGAATTTTCATATAGATGTCACTGTCTAGTGATCCATACAAGTAAGCTGTGACAACATCCATAAGGCGCATCTCTAAATTTTTAGAGACTGCTAAGCTGATTAAATATCTAAACGTAATAGCATCCATGACAGGAGAATACGTTTCTTCATAGTCAATTCCTGGCCTCTGAGAAAAACCTTGAGCTACAAGTCTTGCTTTATATCTTGTAACTTCATTTTTCTCATTTCGTTTTCTCACAAAAACCCATTTATATCCTACAGGTTTCATTGACTTTGGTGTAATGACAATAGGTCCAAAAACCTTTCGATTGTTTAGTGAGTTTAATTCAGCTTGCATAGCATCTTTCCATTTGTTCCAATCTTGTCGATTTTACAATCATCTACAGATTTTGGTTCAGGGTCATCATTTTCTTCCATGATATCGCTTGCCACAGAATAAGAAAATATATCATCAATATTTTCCATTTCATCTCGATCCCACATTATATGTGATTTACCATAGTTTATTGACAATTCTTTATTGGAATCATTTATTTCTTCCTGAGGAAATGTTATATCATTTATTCTTTCCTGAGGGAAGGTTTTGTCAATCATTCCTTCCTTAGGGTCAGTATCCTTCTCAGAACCCTTTCTTTTTCGAGGATTTTTATCCTTTGAACTGATTGGCTTTCCACGTTTTAAACGTTTTTGAGATTCATGAGGTGCATTATTATGGTTTTGCTTGCTTGGAATCTCAACTCGAGCTGGAGCATTAGCAGCTGGTATATGAGATTTAGTGACCCTGTTTATATCAGTAAATGCATCAGGTAACTGATTTGCAATTTCTTGTAGATGTATTATTTTTCGAACCTCTGTCTCATTTTGTTTTGATCTTGGGTCTAGGTGTAACAATGATGGTACACACCATGATATATCTCTTTCTTGCTTTTTCATTTCTCCCCCTAATGCTGGGAACATTGTCTCGTTAAAATGACAATCAGCAAAACGTGCTGTAAATACATCACCTGTTAAAGGTTCAACGTATCTTATGATGGAAGATGTTTCATATCCAACATATATTCCCAACCTTCTTTGGGGACCCATTTTTGTGCGTTGTGGTGGTGCAATAGGAACATACACAGCACAACCAAAAATTCTAAGATGAGAGATATTTGGCTCATTTCCAGAAACAAGTTGTGTGGGAGAGTATTTATGATTTGCACTTGGTCTTACGCGGATTAATGATCCAGCATGCATAATTGCATGACCCCAAATAGAAACATGGAGTTTTGTCCTGATTATTAATGGTCTAGCTATTAGCTGTAGGCGTTTGATCAACGACTCGGCTAAGCCATTTTGTGTGTGTACATGAGCAACAGGGTGTTCTACAACAATCCCCACAGACATGCAATAATCATCAAAAGCATGTGATGTAAATTCTCCTGCATTATCAAGCCTTACTCTTTTAATGGTATAATCCGGAAAATGTGCACGTAATTTGATAATTTGAGCAAGAAATTTTGCAAAAGCAACATTACGAGTCGATAATAAAGAGATATTAGACCATCTGCTAGATGCGTCTATTAAGACCATGAAGTATCTAAATGGTCCACATGGTGGATGAATTGGTCCACATATGTCACCTTGAATTCTTTCAAGAAACATTGGTGTTTCTTTATCGACTTTTAATGGCGAAGGCCTTGTAATTAATTTTCCAAGAGAACAAGATGTACATTGAGGCATTTTATCTATTTTGTGGATCTTTTGACCTTTCAGTGGATGCCCATGTGTATTTTCAATGATCCTTTTCATCATTGTGGATCCTGGATGGCCTAATCTGTCATGCCATAAGTTTATGATACCAGAATCGCAACAATTTTCTTTGACTGCCATATGTGCTTGAGGCACATTTATATATGTATAATGCAAACCAGAATGGAGCATTGGCAATTTTTCCAATATTTGATCTTTGCTTATGATATGCAAATATTTTTCATTACTAACAGTCCTTGACTGAGTATCATATCCATTATGATATATGTTTCTGAAACTCAACAAATTTCTTGTTGATTTTGGGGAAAATAAAGCATTTTCTATTTTGAGCTTTGTACCATTTGGTAATGCCAAATTAGCTTTTCCCACTCCTTCTATCAAGTTTGTAGGACCTGATATTGTATTGATGATCCCTTTTGTTGGTTTCAGTTCATAAAAATATTTTTTAGATCTAAGTATAGTATGCGTGGCTCCACTATCCGCTATACATATATCTTCTTCATTTGTTTGATCTTGTGCTCCGGTGATTTTCATTTTAAATCTTGAAAAATATTAAGAGAAAAAATAAGTGTATAACGAAGACATATGATATTTTAATAAGAACTTTAATTGAAACACAAGTAGTACATGGAAGAGAAACTACATAATTAAAGATAATGAGAACACACTTAATAATTGCATCTAATTATAGTAGTCAAGCAACTTTGTTTCAAAGTTCCATCCCAAAGTCTTCAACGCTCAGCTCAGCATTGATATTATTAAAGTTATCAACATGGTTCACTTCTTTCTCTTTTCCTTTTAGAGAGGCTTGGTACAGTTCACACAGATGTGGAGCTGTGCGACAAGCCTTTGCCCAGTGGTTTGTACTTCCACATCTAAAACATGAAGTGCCATTGTTTTCGGACCTACCAGCTTCATTTCATTTATTTTGGTGGTTGGAATTGGTATTGTGTGGGACATGATAATTATTGGCTCTCTGGTTACGACCACGACCACGGCCACGACCACGACCGTAAGAGTTATTGTTCCATTTGAATGGATGCTTACGATCATTAAAATGCCTTTTGTCAAAATGACCACGTCCACGTCCACGGCCTCGTCCTCGACTTTGTTCCCATTTATGATCAGAATTTTTATGAGAACTTTTGTGAGCAACATGTGCTTCTGGTATTGCTAATGAACCCGTGGGACGAGATTGATGATTTTTCATCAATAATTCATTATTTTTCTCGGCTACAAGGAGTAATGCATTTAGATCAGAGTATCTCTTAAAATTCTGCAAACGATAATGTGTTTGCAAGTTTATATTTGATGCATAAAACGTGGAGAAAGTTTTCTCTAACTTTTCTTCCTCTGTTACGGGATACCCACAAAATTCTAGCTTTGAACAAATTCGGTATAAAGCAGAGGTGTAATCATTTACCCTCTTAAAATCTTGGAACCTAAGACTGTTCCATTCATCTCTAGAAGTAGGAAGTAAAACTTCCTTTAGATGACCGAATCTGCTTTTCAAATCTTCCCATATCATATATGGGTTATCATAATTAAAATACTCATGCTGTAGCAATTCATCAATATGTTTATGGATGAAAACATCAGCTCTTGCTTTATCCTGGTCATAGCAATCATTGTATTCTTGGATTGCGTCTAACACATCCATAGATTTTAAATGTCTTTTGACATTTGCTGTCCAAGACATATAATTTTCTCCAGAAATGTTGAGTGCTGGGAATTCGAGTTTTGCTATATTTGACATTTTGTTGCTAAACATAATAGAGCAAATAATAAGATAAATATTAGAATCCATATATATCAATCAACAATGAGATACAATACATTGGTAGAGCTATAAACATATAAAAGAAAAAGAACATGCCGAACTCTTCAGATGGGAGATTAAAAATTAGAATGAGAAGTAGTATAAGCATTATAGTGACCAACATCAAAACCGGGTGAATCATTTTGAGAATTTTATCTTGGATAAATTTAATAAGAAGAATGTTTGTTGTAAATGAAATGGGTTAATGATTGGTTATTTATAGTGGAGGTTTATAACCCATTTATAACGGTTATATTACCGTTTATAACGGTAATATTACCGTTTGTGTGTGTGTGTATATATAATATATAATATTAATTATTTTAAAGTAAGATAATAAATAAGATATTAAATACAGTTTATTTTATAAAATATATATATATAATTAGTATGTACAATAATAAGAATAGAATTGTTAGTGTAAATAAATCTAACTTCTAAAATAGTTATCAAATTTTAATAACAATGTTTATACACATTATTGCTATTACTCAGTATATTAGTTAGTATATGTATATGCATAGATATATATCTAATGTACATAATTAAAGAAGTGTTTATGATGTTTATGTAGATACCTTTATGTCTATTACCTTTCTTGATTAGGATATAAGCGGCTCGTGTTGATAACGTGTTATAATATTAGCCCAAACTTTAACAAGCTTATAATATATGAACTTCAAGAAACAAGGAAATATGAGAATATGAGAATTTTACTGGATATAAACCTTCGTTCAAATCATTCTATTTATAATACAAAAACTACTGTTCAAATGTACTATTTAAGGAGACAAACATGTATTATTGCTTTGAAAGAAATGGTCATCAAAAAGCGTCGGTGGATTCATCTTTGAAAAAATGGTCATCCAAAAAAAGCGTCGGTGGATTCATAATATCTTTCTATTTTTTGTTGCGACAGAACCCAAAAAGAAAACACCACAAGAAAAAAATATATCTTTTCTTTCTCTTTTTGTACGTCAACATCACAGCAACAACAAAGAACAAGAAAATAATTGAATATAGCTCATGCCATTTATTTCTTTTGACTTGTGCAAACACCAGACTACAAAGCGGCAATATATATAAGATATATACTGCTGACTATCTTTTTCCTTGATCAGCTAGGGTTATTCCGACTATTTGTAACAGAACCAATAACTGGCCCAAACAACCGAACCCTAACCTTCGATCTTCCAACTTCCTAATGAGCGAACGGGATAAACGAACCTCAAGCGGCGCAGCGGAACAACATACGAACAAGCACACACAATTATACATGCAGTAAAACAGAAAATAATAACGATAAAAACAACACAAGAATTTTACGTGGTTCGGTCCCAGCGGGGAACCTACATCCACGGGCTGCAACTAGGTTATTTCATTAATTAGGTGCAAAGATTACAATTACATATCAGGGTTATTTATAAGATATGAACTAGGGTTAAAGGCTTAATCAACAAGAAACAATAACGGGCCAAGTCCTTGTTCTTCTTGTCACCAATTTGAGCCCAAGCCCAAAACTAGCTCAAAGCCTTCACAAATCCTAACAAAAACAAAGTCGTGGCTATTGGTGGTGGCGATTACACTTACCTTAAGATTTGTAAGGTATACCACACTTTTGACCCGATTCAATGGAATCAATCTCATACCGATCAAGCGATAACGTGCTTGATCTTCCACCCTGCAATCCTCAACAATGGGAGAGCTTTAACCTATGTTAGTGGAAGACCTTCCACCCCCACTAACTCCCATGTTCTATGAAGACATATACACACATTTAGCTTTGTGGTGGTAACACTTTCTCTGTTTCTCATGATTCCAATCGAAAGGATTTCGTAAATTCTATATATACATTGCACTTGTCTATATAGTGATCCATATTCATATGCTTGTGATCCAAAGTACTCGACTGACTTGAGTGTTGGAAGTGTCCACGTACGGGGCTTCAATCCGTGGACCCTTAAATGGTTTATGTGTTTTGTAGTTCATGCTTTGATCGAGAAGAGATAAAACGAGAATACATAAGATTATGTGTAGTGGAGGGGCTATAAAATAAGACGATTTGTGTCATATGACGTCTAGTCAGCAAATGGGAGATTTTTGTTTTAAGGTGTAGTGGCTATATATATATATATATATATATATATATATATATATATATATATATATATATATATATATATATATATATATATATATATATATATACTAGTTTTTAGCCCGCGTGTTACGCGGGTTTATTTAGGTTTTTAATTTTAATCTGTTTACAATTGTATTTATTTAATTATTTATTTTATTTTTCAACCAAACTTTATTTTGATTTGACATGTAAATATTTGTTTGTTACGTTAATTATATTTTTTAACATTTAAGTTATTTCAATTAATATTTATAGGTTTATAGTTAGCTGGAGTTGAAGTTAATAACTGAGCTCTTCGGATTGAGACATGCATGCTTATAGTTGGAATTTAAGTTTAGTTTTAGGGTTGTTAGTATGTTTGTATGAGCATGTTGTCGTGAGTGTGTTTTGGATTTACATGGGTTTATAATTGAATTGATGTTTAAGTATAGTTGTTGTGCTTATAATAGTTTTGTATGGGCTTGTTGTTGCAAGTCTGATGATGATGGTATTTCTCAAGATACGGATGATGAAGAAGCATAAGGTAAATTCAGTTCAAACACATAAGTTTTTATATTGATCAAATGTTTTCATCCTTTAGCTTCAAGGAATATTTTTTTGGTTCTCATGAAGATAATAGAGATCGTATTTTTAAGGATTATTGGATTAAAATAATCTCATTTTTAATAAGTTGACCAATAATAATCTCACCTGAGTTATTTTCCTCTGGCAGTCCCACCTTTTCCATGTTTTTTGTTTTATGATCCCCCGTTAAAAATAATTAACGGGGTTAACTTTTTGCTGATGTGGCTAGATGAGTTGGCATATTAAAAATCCTACATGGCTTTTTTTCTTTCTTTCTTTGATTTTATTAACCCACAATTTGAAATCGTTGGTTTCTCGACTTCTACGGCATTGGAAGGTGACGCAACCACCGTCGGACGGTGTATTGATGACCGGAGAGAGGTAGGTGAGCGGTTGGTGAAGGTTAGGATAGAGGTTGACGACGGTGTCTTTTAAACCCTAATTCGAAGAAGACGATCTGATGTCATCTGAACCCTAATTCGAAACCGTCGGTTTCTCGACTTCTACGGCGTTGGAAGCTGCCGCAACCACCGCCGGACGGTGTATTGATAGCTGGAGAGAGGTAGGTGAGTGGATGGTGAAGGTCACGATAGAGGTTGAAGACGGCAGAGTTGTCCGATGGTGGAGGATATTCCGGTGTGAAACGATGAGGTGCAAAACGACGCCGTAGCAGCCATGTGTTTTGGGGTGTGTATGAGCGATCTGAAAAGCCATGTAGGTTTTTTGGGGTGTGTGTGTGCCAACTCATCTAGCCACATCAGCAAAAAGTTAACCCTGTTAATTATTTTTAACGGGGGATCATAAAATAAAAAACATGGAAAAGGTGGGACTGCTAGAGGGAAATAACTCAGGTGAGATTATTATTGGCCAACTCATTAAAGGTGGGATTATTTTAATCCAATAATCCTATTTTTAATTCGATTGTTTTTGTTTATTTTTTATTGGTTTCATCTCGTAATTGTATGTTTCATTTGAATTGGGTAGAGTGGTGTAATATGTAATTCTTTTTGTTCGTCGGGTTAGGCTTTTCTAACCCGGAGGGATGTTATTTCAAATTGATTTTTTTTAAAGTTAGGAATTAAGTACTATAAATATGCAATTAATAGAATCATATTGCAACTAACCCAATCTACCAAATATAATAATAAAAAATTAAAAAAAAAACCTATATCATTTCAAAATAAACTTGAGCGCGTCATAGATCTTCTAAAGTGATTGTCAACAACTCGTCAATGTCTTCACAATCAAAAGTAAATCTGAGATCAAGATTTTTCCTGGCATTGACTAACAAAGATATCAACCTAACATTCCCGAGCAATAACTTCACCTCAACTTGTGTTTACACTTGACAATCGTAATAGTTTTATTTAAAAAGAACTGTAATTTATTGTTTCACTTCATTTTTGTATTGTAATTCATATTAATAAAAATGTGTTGTGGTTTCAAAACGTAAAAATAATCTAATTTTTAGTTCTAGAAAAGAATAAAAATGTATGACGTCGAATGTGTTATGGTTTGAAAAACGTAAAAATAATCTAATTTGTAATTCTAGAAAAGAATAAAAACTAATGCTAATTCCATGATTTGATCTAACCAGATATAATATATATATACTTATCTTTCTAGAATGGTTGTTTTAAATGAATACTGGATTGAACAACTAAGCATTCCAACCAACCGAAAAGTTCTTGAAGGGTCTACAACACCTGCAAAATTACAAAGTGAACTTTAAGGTCGTCCATTTTTTGATTATCTATTTATGTCATAATTTACCAATCGGTTGTAATAATGTAATCTTGTACTACTTCGATGCCTGTTTGCCAAACTACACACGAATGATCTAAAAAAACAAAAACACAATAAACATACGAAGTTCCTAAAATTAAGCGATATTCAAAGAAGACACCTTGGTATTTATAGCAAATCTTTTTGTTAATTCAATATAAAGCAGGTAGCAAGAACAGTAAACCGGACGGAAGTAACGAACAAAATCGACACAAAATTCTTTCAAAACTGAAATTCAAACAAATTTAAATTGTAATAAAACAAAATTTGAATCGATTGAATGAACCTGTAATGAGGTTGCCTGGGAAACTTGCTCAGTTTGAGTTGATCCCACTTTGCATTATTTTTTACTATTAAAAAGCATGGCTTTTGTTTCTCCCATAGCATGCATCATATTCAGCAACATACAAGATCCCTTTTATTACATCAATAGCATGTAAAAATGTATAAACACATATATGTGACTTTTTTTTTGTCAAAACTTATAAACAAAATGAGAATTAATAGCAAACTCTGCAATGAGGTGAGCATATAACCGAATTAATCAAACTGTAACCAAACTAACTGATTTTGCCGGACTGAATTAACCGAAACAAATAACTAACTGATGGTTGGGTTAAGCCAAACTGAGTAACTGAAACTCGTGGTTCGGTTACGGTTATGGTGTTTGTCATAAACATATTTAACCAAACCAAACTGAATTTCATAAATTAAAAAATGCCACTATAATGATTAGCTTAATATACAATATTCTTTAGAGCTCCAACTTTTTTTTATTTTCCTAACATGCAGCTAAATCAAGTAAAAAATAAGAGATTTAATAATAATAACAAAAATATTGATGTGAATAATAGAAATACTAAACCAACAAACCCTTTTTGGGGATTTTTATCCAAATTAATGGTAAACATTTGTAGGTACGGAAAAATATAGTTTGTTTCAAATTTTAAACTTTTAAACTTCTCTTTACTTAATCAAGAAAATTTTAAAACAACAGTTTTCAGTTGATATAATGTTAAGTTTGATTTGATATTTCTCATAATTTATTAACAATCCCAGTTAGCCGAACTATAATCGAACCGAACCTACATCTAAAACTGATTAACCATTATGAAGGCAACCAAATTGGCACTTTAAAAACAACATTCCAAAAATTCCAAACCAATTTTTTTCCTCTAATTCTGCCATTGTACATGTTTCAATCAACGTAAGATTAAAGCTAGAAGATCCATACCTAAATCTGGTTCACTGCATATGTAATATCATTGTAAAATATAGGCCTGCTGTATTGGTTCGCTGCATATGTAATGTCATTGTAAAATACATGTAATATATTTAACATATTGAAATGAAATGCATATATAATAGTGGCTTAATATACTTGGAGAGCAAAACTATGAAAGCATTTGAAGCTTCAAATTCTCTAGCAATGGCATTCATGTAATATATATTTGTAGAAACAAAAGAAAATTAAAATATCTATGGTTTCAATTAATATTAATATCTTGGCTTTATATATAGTTGAGTAGAGTGTTACATCCTATATATAAAACAATCTAAAATGTTTGATTAGTTTTTTTTATCTAAACCATAAACAGAACGAACAAGCAAATATGAATGGCGTGTTCGGTTCATGTGTATGATACAATTCGGTTTCGAGTCATGTTTGGGTCAAATTTTCAGGTTCATGTTAAGTTGGACCTACCAACCCACGAACACGAGTACACGAACCATTTAACAATATTTTTGTAAAACCAAAAAGAAAAAAATTCAGGTGATACCTTGGTGAAGGTTGTGCTTTAGTTTTGACCAGGTTGATATAGTGAAGTTACCTCCAACATTGATTCTGCCATAACCACAACCACACTCCACTCCATTTTAGCAAGAAAGTACTTATTCCTTCATACTTCTCCTAAACAGTTCAAAACATAAGTAATAAATATTTAGTTGCTTGCATTGGTTCAGATTTTATTGAACAATGTAAAAATAAGATTAAGAATATAACATAACATAATCATACTTTCTTGATATCATATTTCTACACCTTGTTAACGTGCTAAAAACCGATAAATATTTCCTTAAAAATAGGCAATTACATATGGAATTGCAAGTGTGTGACGGGCAATTTTGTTCTGGTATGCGGGTGTGTTTACTTGGAATAGGCAAACAGATAATGGAAAATCATTCACTACTATCTTCTCTGCCATTGTGGTGGTATGTAAGATTCATACTCCTTATTACACAAATCATCCAACTGTCATAATTTCCTTAATGTCTAATTAAAGTTCTAACTGATGAATCTTACCTGGATTTGGGTCAATCTTTCTCAAATCTTGGAGCTTTTAGTAAAGGGAAAGCTGCTGGATATATAAGTTATACCTCAGCATATTGAAAGTGACGATTCTAAAGTTCTTAACCACTCTAGATCAATAAGAATGAAAACAATAAATACCTTTTTGTTGAGCATTCTTCATCATCATCACTGGCATCTTCTACATTAGCATGTGGTGTTACAACAGATTTAACCAATTTATGCATTTTGCAAGTTCAATTAACATAATTTAAATTAGAAAGATCAACAAAAATCACTAAACTAAAAACCCCACATTGGGTGTTACCTTAATTTCAATAAATAAATAACATAATCTTGCAACAATTTACTTACAGTAGATTCAAGAAACATCAAAATCAGATTTTTATTAGATTACTGAAATCAACAAACTTTTATCATTTAAATTCAGAGTTATACCCTATCAATTAAACAAAGCCTAAGCTTTTCAATAAAAAGAGAGAGAAAACTTACAGATTGTTGAGACTTGTTGATTGTATATGCAGAGATAGATGTATAGCATAGGGTTTGAAGACATGAAGAGGTGAGAAATCAACAAACCTGATTGATGTCGATTATTAAAAAAACGCACCTTCTAAAGCCTTGACGTCTGGATCGATTAGGGTTTTTAAGCCCGTTGCTTTATACGATTTGATGAAACAGAGGTTAGGGTTTAGTTGAGAGAGTATAGGGGAGATGTGAACAGGCAGGATTACGTGATATAACCCGTTTGAGAGAATCGGATCATCAAACCCGTAGGATACCCACGAATTCAAAGCAATGAATGAGAAGCCCTCCATTTATAAATCAAGCAATCTGGTGGCTCTAAAAGGTGGGGGGAGCAACCTGAGAGTGACACGTAGAATTTTATGGTAGGCAATTATATAGATAGTTAGATATATATACACACACTAGTTTTGTCCCTGGTATTACAGGGAATTAATTGTTTAAAATTTTCGTTTTTAATACTGTGAATGTATTATTTTTGTATTTTAATTTATTTATTATAAAAGGCTAATAATATACTTGAACATACTTTGATTAATTTATGTTGGGTTTGTTCATTTTTTAATGAAACGTTGAATGAATTATCTACTTAATTTTTATATTTATTCGTTTATGTTCATTTGTTATAATTTGGATATTATTTTGTGAAACTTTTCATTTAAGTTAAACTTGAAAGAAAAAAGAATCGTGTAACTAAATCTATATTAAGAAATTAAATTAGGGTTTGATTACGGGTTTGTTTTACATTTTACGTTTCTAATATTAATATATTTTATTGTATTTTAATTTTATTTATTGTAAGAAAATTAATAATATACTTAGGGTTTGATAATGAAAGGGTTTCACAAATAAATGAGATGTTATAGCCCGTTTAAAAGTTATCTGGGTTTGATGAGACCCATGACCCGCTTATATTTTTTTACTCTAAAATTGTTTCATAATTATAAATAATATCTTTTTTAAAAAAAATTGGATATTAATTTTTATTATATCTCTATTTTATAGGATTTGTATGTCAAATATTTGGTGAAATTAATCTATCTATAATATATATAAACGAAGACATAAAAATCCTACATGTCGTGATGTGGTCGCTCCCCCTTTTTTTGGAGTCACCAGATTTGCTTGATTTTTAAATGAAGGTTTCTCATGCATTTGTGTGACACCCGGTAAATTCCCAATCCCTTAAACCAAGTAATCAACCTAAATATTAGGTAATTATGTTATATGCGCCTTGCGCGAGCGCGCCATATTAGAATCAGCGCGTGCATTTGTTATGTGCGCCCTGCGCGAGCGCGCTATGTTAATCAGCGCGTGCATTTGTTATGTGCGCCCTGCGCGAGCGCGCTATGTTAATCAGCGTGTGCATTTGTTATGTGCGCCCTGCGCGAGCGCGCTATGTTAATCAGCGCGTGCATTTGTTATGTGCGCCCTGCGCGAGCGCGCTATGTTAGTCAGCGCGGGCATGTTATGTGCACCCTACGCGAGCGCGCCATGATAAGAACCAGCGTGGGCATATGTTATATGCGCCATGCGCGAGTGTATTGGTTTTATGTATTCATAACTTAATGTTGTCTATTGGGTTGACCGTCTCGCATGATGCTAAGGCGGGTGCATCCCAAATCGTTTATGCGCGTGCGGAAAGGGAACTAACCTCCCCGCATGGCGGGAACATTGAGAGCTAGTTTGTCTGAAGCTCCAAGATGGAATTGACTTCAACATAACTGATCACTATGTTGAAATACCAAGACCACCTGGAGAACCTACAAATGAAACTCAATGTCCCTGACTGCGAGAAGGTTACGCACCTACCCGCAGCAAAGAAATGTCCTTCACGCAGAAAGCTATGCGCACAAAGTAATACGCGCAGAACACTCGGTTTATTCTCCAGATGTAAGGAGATTATTCCCGCCCAAAAAGAAACAGTAGCGTGTTTCAGAGATTTCTACTTTTTACTGTACACTGACAAAAGTGCCTGAAAAAGCACACTGTAACATGAAAAGTCAACTGTCTGGAACTACACAACGCATGATCTGGAACTTGGAGCGGTTGTCTTCGCGCTAAAGATTTGGCGCCATTACCTCTATGGTACAAAGTGTATAATCTTTACGGATCACAAGAGCCTTCAACATATATTTGATCAAAAGGATTTAAACATGAGGCAACGAAGATGGGTTGAATTGTTGAATGATTATGATTGTGAAATAAAGTATCACCCTGGAAAGGCGAATGTGGTAGCAGACGCGCTAAGTAGGAAGGAGCGAATAAAAACGCTACGAGTCAAGGCTCTAAGGTTGACCATTCGCGCAGATCTCTCTACCCGCATCCGAGACGCTCAGCAAGAAGCCTTGAAACCAGAGTTTGCTAAAAACGAATCCCTTGGGGGTATGATTAAGAATTTGGAACTTAAAGAGAACGGCAATCTATATTTCGCTAACCGCATATGGGTCCCTCTCAAGTGAGGATTGCGCGAGCAAGTCTTAAACGAGGCTCACAAGACGCGGTATTCCGTACATCCTGGCGCAGACAAGATGTACCAAGATGTTAAAGCACTGTATTGGTGGCCCAATCTTAAAGGCGCCATCGCGACGTATGTCAGTAAGTGCCTGACGTGTTCAAAGGTAAAGGCTGAATACCAGAAGCCGTCAGGGTTGCTTCAGCAGCCAGAAATTCCCATGTGGAAGTGGGAACAAATCTCTATGGACTTCATCACCAAACTGCCAAGGACACCTGGGGGTTACGACACGATCTGGGTTATTGTAGATCGGCTAACTAAGTCAGCGCACTTCCTTCCGATCAAGGAAACCGATAAGATGGAAAAGTTAGCCCGATTGTATATTCGAGAAGTAGTTTCAAAACATGGAGTCCCAGTGTCCATCATTTCTGATAGAGATAGTCGGTTCACATCAAGGTTTTGGAGATCGTTGCAAGGAGCTTTAGGTACTCGCCTTGACATGAGTACGGCTTATCATCCTCAAACGGATGGGCAAAGCGAGCGAACAATCCAGACGTTGGAAGATATGCTGCGCGCGTGCGCAATCGATTTCGGAGGTAGCTGGGATACTCATCTCCCATTGGTTGAATTTTCTTACAACAACAGTTATCACACAAGCCTCAAGGCTGCGCCGTTTGAAGCTTTGTATGGGCGCAAGTGTAGATCCCCACTGTGCAGGGCTGAAGTGGGTGACAAGCAAATGACTGGTCCAGAATTGATCCAAGAAACAACAGACAAGATTTTTCAGATAAGGGATCGCCTTAAGACAGCGCGTGACAGACAGAAGAGCTACGCAGATGTGCGAAGGAAACCGTTGGAGTTTCAAGTAGGGGATAGAGTACTTTTGAAAGTCTCTCCATGGAAAGGAGTCCCCCGTTTCGGCAAGCGAGGAAAGTTGAATCCGCGCTACATTGGACCATTTGAGATCCTGGAAAGGATCGGTCCGGTTGCTTATAAACTCCGTTTACCCGCCGAACTCAGTGGAGTTCATGATACGTTTCATGTGTCCAACCTCAAAAAGTGTTTATCTGATGAAACGTTGATTTTACCGTTGGAAGAAATTCACATCGACAAACAACTGCACTTCGTAGAAGAGCCTATAGCCGTAACCGATTGGAAAGAACAAAAGTTGCGCAGAAGTCGAACCAAGTTAGTAAAGGTTCAATGGAACTCAAGGCGTGGGCCTGAATTCACTTGGGAAAGAGAAGATCAAATACGCAAGAAATACCCACACCTCTTTCAGAACATGGCTTCTGCCAGCGACGTCTCCTAAATTTCGGGACGAAATTCGCTTAACAGGGGGAGAATGTGACACCCGGTAAATTCCCAATCCCTTAAACCAAGTAATCAACCTAAATATTAGGTAATTATGTTATATGCGCCTTGCGCGAGCGCGCCATATTAGAATCAGCGCGTGCATTTGTTATGTGCGCCCTGCGCGAGCGCGCTATGTTAATCAGCGCGTGCATTTGTTATGTGCGCCCTGCGCGAGCGCGCTATGTTAATCAGCGCGTGCATTTGTTATGTGCGCCCTGCGCGAGCGCGCTATGTTAATCAGCCCGTGCATTTGTTATGTGCGCCCTGCGCGAGCGCGCTATGTTAGTCAGCGCGGGCATGTTATGTGCACCCTACGCGAGCGCGCCATGATAAGAACCAGCGTGGGCATATGTTATATGCGCCATGCGCGAGTGTATTGGTTTTATGTATCCATAACTTAATGTTGTCTATTGGGTTGACCGTCTCGCATGATGCTAAGGCGGGTGCATCCCAAATCGTTTATGCGCGTGCGGAAAGGGAACTAACCTCCCCGCATGGCGGGAACATTGAGAGCTAGTTTGTCTGAAGCTCCAAGATGGAATTGACTTCAACATAACTGATCACTATGTTGAAATACCAAGACCACCTGGAGAACCTACAAATGAAACTCAATGTCCCTGACTGCGAGAAGGTTACGCACCTACCCGCAGCAAAGAAATGTCCTTCACGCAGAAAGCTATGCGCACAAAGTAATACGCGCAGAACACTCGGTTTATTCTCCAGATGTAAGGAGATTATTCCCGCCCAAAAAGAAACAGTAGCGTGTTTCAGAGATTTCTACTTTTTACTGTACACTGACAAAAGTGACTGAAAAAGCACACTGTAACATGAAAAGTCAACTGTCAGCCACCCTACTCCCACCAACCACAGACCTGCATGTCCTGTCCAAATCAAAACAAAATCTTTTATCCACTACTCCACTTTTAAATAAATAATAATAATTTCCATACTTTATCATCATTACACCTAGATATGAAAAGATTACAATCCCCTAAAACAAGGGATTGTGTTCCCTTGAGTTTGCCTATAAATATGTAACCTAAATTATCACCCAAAACACACTTCAAAGAACTGCAAACTTGCACTAATCCTCTCCCAAGCATCCGTTGTTTTCATTTCCGATCCTGTTACTAGGTAAGCCGAGAATATAACCTTGAGATCTACTTTTCAACCCTTATATTCTCCTATTTCTTGATCTTAATATATATACTTCTTGTTATTTAATCGTATTCTAGACCTTCAATTCCGAGGCCAACACCAAGAAAACCCGAATCTCGATTAATCCCTTAACAAGAACCACAGGTGAGTCTCACAGCCCCTATTTTCACTGTTTTCACTACTTTTAAACTGTTTTCGGGGCGAGGGACACGTACTTAAATAATGTTTTATCATGGTATACTTACAAGCTATGCAAGCGATTATGTGTTTAAATTATGTTTTATGATGAGCAATGCGAACGGTTATCTATGGTTTTCGATGTATGTGCGCTAGAATTCGAGTAAGTGATCACTTTACCATTGGAACTCTAAGGGTAGGGACTGCTGGTTTGATCCACCCACTCGTAGGGGTCGCACCTCTTTGCATGGACGAGTGCCTAGTATGGTCATGGGGCAGTACTATGGGATTGAGCCCGCTCGTAGGGGTCGCGCCTCTTTGCATGGACGAGCGCCTTGTTTTCCGGCACAACGTCCGCGCGTAACCCGCGGGACGGTATTATTGATTAGCTCGTAGGGGCAACGCCTCTTTGCATGGACGAGCACGGTTTTTCAGAAATGTCCACGCGTAACCCGCGGGACGGCATTACATTATTTAGCTCGTAGTGGCAGCGCCACTTTGCATGGACGAGCACGTTTTCCAAAAATGTTCGCGCGTAACCCGCGGAACGATTTTATCAGATTATGTTATCAGAACTATGTTTTACTAAGCATGTGTTTCAATGATGCTATCAGAATTATGTTATAGAATGATTTTTATCAAGACTATGACGCGATACGATTTATCAAGTTACTAAAACTTGTGAACTCACTCAGTTTATACTGATTCAAATCTTTTTACGTGTCTTTCAGGAGATAACTAGGTAGCGCATGGAGTCACACTTAGAGCACCTCACGCTGAACATCTAAAACTAGCTTTTTGGAAGATTTTAGTTCTATCCCTTCGATGCGCGTGGTTGTTCCCGCCGCGCAAGGGGATATGGCGTGGAAATCTTCAACAGTTTTTATACTTGGATGTTTTTATGAAATTCTTAAACAATGTAATGTATTTGTATTAAACATTTCATGCGCAATGAAAATCTTTCTTTGAATGTTTGCAATGGCCCGTGCTTAATTATCAATCCCCCACTCGCGCGCGCCCGGCTGTTTCCGCCGTTCAGGGCCGGGTGTGACAGATTGGTATCAGAGCACTGGTTATAGCGAACTAGGAAAAGAAGTTTTAACCTAGACTATAACCGTTGGGGAATCGCATGAAATATTTTTCAAAGAAAATATTTTCAAAAGAAACTATACACACACTTAGGAACACGGGTCACACAGTGTCTAGTAAATAAAGATAAGAACATTATGTGCTCAGAGTACATGCGCTAAGTTTGATATATTTTCACTCTTTTAAAGCGAGAATGCCTCCAACTAATGCCAAGGGAATTACCATGACACCCGAGGAACTCGCGGAAATAATCGCGCAAGCGATCGCAACACACGAGGCCAGCAAGGCCGAATCAAGTCAGGGTCGTCAGAATGAGACCCCAGAACCCGAATCAGGAGCCTTGGACAAAGGATGCTCCTACAAGACATTCATGGCCTGTAAGCCTTGGCCATTCAAGGGTACCGAAGGGGCCATTGGGCTCTACAACTGGATTGACAAGATGGAGACAGTTCTCTCCATTAGCGGATGTAGTGAGAACCAGAAGGTCCTTTACGCGACCTGCATGTTCCAAGAAGCAGCTTCGTCTTGGTGGAAGCTTCAAGTGAAGACTTTGGGGTGAGAAGTTGCTCTTCACAGGACCTGGGAGGAGCTGAAAGAGATGATGATGAGAAAGTTCTGCTCTCGCGCAGAAATTCAGAGTCTGCAACAGGAATTCTGGAACCACACCATGGTAGGAACGGATATCGACGCCTACAACAACCGGTTCAACGAGCTTTGCCAGTTGGTGCCAGACATGGCAAACACGGAGGAAAAGAAGATCGAGAGGTATATCTTTGGGTTACCTCCTGTTGTTAGGGTTCCGCTCAACGCCGCAGCGCCTCCAACCTTTGATGAGGCGGTAGCGCGGGCCATCACCCTTACAAGGGATACGGTCCGTGCGGGTATGTTGACTACGCGCGGAATCGAGCAGCGAACCTCTGATCCCAAGAGGAAATGGAACTCTCACCACCGAGGGTCCGACTCCAAGCAGCCACCGTTCAAGAAGCAGGAGAGTGCAAAGGTTTACGCGATCCAAGCCGCGGAGCCATCAAGGAAAGGATACAGCGGGCCTCGCCCATGGTGCAACAAATGCAAGTATCACCACGAGGGTGAATGCGCAAGAATCGAATGCGCCAAATGTGGCAGACCAGGGCACAAGGCGATGAATTGCCGTATCAGAGAAACTGGAGCGAGCGACAGCTGCTACGCATGCGGGAAGCCAGGGCATTTTAGTCGGGATTGCCCGAAAAAGGGAAACCAAGCTCGCGGGAGAGCTTTTGTGATCGGCGCAGGCGAAGCTAAAGAAGAGCCGAATGTGGTAACCGGTACGTTTTTGCTTAACGGCCATTTTGCATCTGTCTTATTTGATACTGGCGCTGACCTAAGTTTTATATCCGCTGAGTTTAAAGACTCCCTAGGCCTAGCAACCAGTAGGCTAGACACACCTTATACTATAGAACTAGCCAATGGTAGGCAGTTATGCGCGAACGAAAGAACTGAACAATGTGTAATAGTCATGGGAGGTCACGGGTTCAATATTAACTTGTTGCCAATAGACTTGGGAAGTTTTGACATTGTGATAGGTATGGATTGGTTAGTCGAGAACCACGCGGAAGTTATTTGCCATGAGAAGCAGGTTCGGATCCCACTGTTGAACGGAGAAACCTTGGTAATTCAAGGGGAAAGAAGGGGAGTTGCGACGAAACTGATTTCGTGCCTAAAGGCGCGCAAGTGCTTAAGGAAAGGGTGCTACGCCTTCCTGGCGCATGTAGTAGAAAAGAAAGGAGATGAGCGAAGAATTGAAGACTTACCAGTAGTGCGCGAATTTCCAGAAGTTTTTCCTAAAGATTTGCCCGGATTACCGCCGCCGCGACAAGTCGAGTTTCGTATTGATTTAGTCCCAGGAGCTGCGCCAGTAGCTCGAGCGCCTTATCGACTAGCTCCATCTGAGATGCAAGAGCTATCCAATCAGTTACAGGAACTATTGGATAAGGGTTTCATACGCCCAAGCTTTTCACCTTGGGGAGCTCCAGTACTGTTTGTTAAGAAGAAGGATGGTTCGTTCAGAATGTGTATTGACTATAGGGAACTGAACAAGCTGACAGTCAAGAATCGGTACCCCTTACCGAGGATTGACGACTTATTTGACCAGTTGCAGGGATCCAGTTATTATTCAAAGATAGATCTACGGTCAGGATACCACCAACTTAGGGTCCATGAGGAAGATGTGCCGAAAACAGCCTTCCGAACTAGATACGGCCATTATGAGTTCTTAGTGATGCCTTTCGGGCTAACTAATGCGCCGGCTGTATTCATGGATCTGATGAACCGCGTGTGTAAACCATACTTGGACAAGTTTGTGATTGTATTTTTAGATGATATTCTGATTTACTCTCGAACCAAGGCCGAGCATGAGCAACACCTGAGATCGATTTTGGAATTGTTGAGGAAAGAAAAGTTGTATGCGAAGTTTTCCAAGTGTGAGTTTTGGCTTAGAGAAGTTCACTTTCTCGGTCACGTTGTAAACGAGAAAGGAATACACGTTGATCCTTCCAAAGTCAAGGCCATCGAAAACTGGGAAGCGCCAAAAACCCCAACTGAGGTGAGGCAATTCCTAGGACTAGCTGGCTACTATCGACGCTTCATTGAGAACTTCTCCAAGATAGCTCTACCTCTGACCGCGCTAACCCAGAAAGATAAGAAGTTTGTTTGGGGCGAAAATCAGGAAGCAGCGTTTCAAATGTTGAAACAGAAGTTATGTAGTGCGCCAATTTTGTCTCTGCCCGAGGGGACGGATGACATCGTCGTTTACTGCGACGCTTCACATCAGGGACTTGGATGTGTCCTTATGCAGCGAGACAAAGTCATAGCGTATGCCTCGCGCCAACTCAAGACCAATGAAAAGAACTACACAACGCATGATCTGGAACTTGGAGCGGTTGTCTTCGCGCTAAAGATTTGGCGCCATTACCTCTATGGTACAAAGTGTATAATCTTTACGGATCACAAGAGCCTTCAACATATATTTGATCAAAAGGATTTAAACATGAGGCAACGAAGATGGGTTGAATTGTTGAATGATTATGATTGTGAAATAAAGTATCACCCTGGAAAGGCGAATGTGGTAGCAGACGCGCTAAGTAGGAAGGAGCGAATAAAAACGCTACGAGTCAAGGCTCTAAGGTTGACCATTCGCGCAGATCTCTCTACCCGCATCCGAGACGCTCAGCAAGAAGCCTTGAAACCAGAGTTTGCTAAAAACGAATCCCTTGGGGGTATGATTAAGAATTTGGAACTTAAAGAGAACGGCAATCTATATTTCGCTAACCGCATATGGGTCCCTCTCAAGTGAGGATTGCGCGAGCAAGTCTTAAACGAGGCTCACAAGACGCGGTATTCCGTACATCCTGGCGCAGACAAGATGTACCAAGATGTTAAAGCACTGTATTGGTGGCCCAATCTTAAAGGCGCCATCGCGACGTATGTCAGTAAGTGCCTGACGTGTTCAAAGGTAAAGGCTGAATACCAGAAGCCGTCAGGGTTGCTTCAGCAGCCAGAAATTCCCATGTGGAAGTGGGAACAAATCTCTATGGACTTCATCACCAAACTGCCAAGGACACCTGGGGGTTACGACACGATCTGGGTTATTGTAGATCGGCTAACTAAGTCAGCGCACTTCCTGCCGATCAAGGAAACCGATAAGATGGAAAAGTTAGCCCGATTGTATATTCGAGAAGTAGTTTCAAAACATGGAGTCCCAGTGTCCATCATTTCTGATAGAGATAGTCGGTTCACATCAAGGTTTTGGAGATCGTTGCAAGGAGCTTTAGGTACTCGCCTTGACATGAGTACGGCTTATCATCCTCAAACGGATGGGCAAAGCGAGCGAACAATCCAGACGTTGGAAGATATGCTGCGCGCGTGCGCAATCGATTTCGGAGGTAGCTGGGATACTCATCTCCCATTGGTTGAATTTTCTTACAACAACAGTTATCACACAAGCCTCAAGGCTGCGCCGTTTGAAGCTTTGTATGGGCGCAAGTGTAGATCCCCACTGTGCTGGGCTGAAGTGGGTGACAAGCAAATGACTGGTCCAGAATTGATCCAAGAAACAACAGACAAGATTTTTCAGATAAGGGATCGCCTTAAGACAGCGCGTGACAGACAGAAGAGCTACGCAGATGTGCGAAGGAAACCGTTGGAGTTTCAAGTAGGGGATAGAGTACTTTTGAAAGTCTCTCCATGGAAAGGAGTCCCCCGTTTCGGCAAGCGAGGAAAGTTGAATCCGCGCTACATTGGACCATTTGAGATCCTGGAAAGGATCGGTCCGGTTGCTTATAAACTCCGTTTACCCGCCGAACTCAGTGGAGTTCATGATACGTTTCATGTGTCCAACCTCAAAAAGTGTTTATCTGATGAAACGTTGATTTTACCGTTGGAAGAAATTCACATCGACAAACAACTGCACTTCGTAGAAGAGCCTATAGCCGTAACCGATTGGAAAGAACAAAAGTTGCGCAGAAGTCGAACCAAGTTAGTAAAGGTTCAATGGAACTCAAGGCGTGGGCCTGAATTCACTTGGGAAAGAGAAGATCAAATACGCAAGAAATACCCACACCTCTTTCAGAACATGGCTTCTGCCAGCGACGTCTCCTAAATTTCGGGACGAAATTCGCTTAACAGGGGGAGAATGTGACACCCGGTAAATTCCCAATCCCTTAAACCAAGTAATCAACCTAAATATTAGGTAATTATGTTATATGCGCCTTGCGCGAGCGCGCCATATTAGAATCAGCGCGTGCATTTGTTATGTGCGCCCTGCGCGAGCGCGCTATGTTAATCAGCGCGTGCATTTGTTATGTGCGCCCTGCGCGAGCGCGCTATGTTAATCAGCGCGTGCATTTGTTATGTGCGCCCTGCGCGAGCGCGCTATGTTAATCAGCCCGTGCATTTGTTATGTGCGCCCTGCGCGAGCGCGCTATGTTAGTCAGCGCGGGCATGTTATGTGCACCCTACGCGAGCGCGCCATGATAAGAACCAGCGTGGGCATATGTTATATGCGCCATGCGCGAGTGTATTGGTTTTATGTATCCATAACTTAATGTTGTCTATTGGGTTGACCGTCTCGCATGATGCTAAGGCGGGTGCATCCCAAATCGTTTATGCGCGTGCGGAAAGGGAACTAACCTCCCCGCATGGCGGGAACATTGAGAGCTAGTTTGTCTGAAGCTCCAAGATGGAATTGACTTCAACATAACTGATCACTATGTTGAAATACCAAGACCACCTGGAGAACCTACAAATGAAACTCAATGTCCCTGACTGCGAGAAGGTTACGCACCTACCCGCAGCAAAGAAATGTCCTTCACGCAGAAAGCTATGCGCACAAAGTAATACGCGCAGAACACTCGGTTTATTCTCCAGATGTAAGGAGATTATTCCCGCCCAAAAAGAAACAGTAGCGTGTTTCAGAGATTTCTACTTTTTACTGTACACTGACAAAAGTGCCTGAAAAAGCACACTGTAACATGAAAAGTCAACTGTCAGCCACCCTACTCCCACCAACCACAGACCTGCATGTCCTGTCCAAATCAAAACAAAATCTTTTATCCACTACTCCACTTTTAAATAAATAATAATAATTTCCATACTTTATCATCATTACACCTAGATATGAAAAGATTACAATCCCCTAAAACAAGGGATTGTGTTCCCTTGAGTTTGCCTATAAATATGTAACCTAAATTATCACCCAAAACACACTTCAAAGAACTGCAAACTTGCACTAATCCTCTCCCAAGCATCCGTTGTTTTCATTTCCGATCCTGTTACTAGGTAAGCCGAGAATATAACCTTGAGATCTACTTTTCAACCCTTATATTCTCCTATTTCTTGATCTTAATATATATACTTCTTGTTATTTAATCGTATTCTAGACCTTCAATTCCGAGGCCAACACCAAGAAAACCCGAATCTCGATTAATCCCTTAACAAGAACCACAGGTGAGTCTCACAGCCCCTATTTTCACTGTTTTCACTACTTTTAAACTGTTTTCGGGGCGAGGGACACGTACTTAAATAATGTTTTATCATGGTATACTTACAAGCTATGCAAGCGATTATGTGTTTAAATTATGTTTCATGATGAGCAATGCGAACGGTTATCTATGGTTTTCGATGTATGTGCGCTAGAATTCGAGTAAGTGATCACTTTACCATTGTAACTCTAAGGGTAGAGACTGCTGGTTTGATCCACCCACTCGTAGGGGTCGCACCTCTTTGCATGGACGAGTGCCTAGTATGGTCATGGGGCAGTACTATGGGATTGAGCCCGCTCGTAGGGGTCGCGCCTCTTTGCATGGACGAGCGCCTTGTTTTCCGGCACAACGTCCGCGCGTAACCCGCGGGACGGTATTATTGATTAGCTCGTAGGGGCAACGCCTCTTTGCATGGACGAGCACGGTTTTTCAGAAATGTCCACGCGTAACCCGCGGGACGGCATTACATTATTTAGCTCGTAGTGGCAGCGCCACTTTGCATGGACGAGCACGTTTTCCAGAAATGTTCGCAGCGTAACCCGCGGAACGATTTTATCAGATTATGTTATCAGAACTATGTTTTACTAAGCATGTGTTTCAATGATGCTATCAGAATTATGTTATAGAATGATTTTTATCAAGACTATGACACGATACGATTTATCAAGTTACTAAAACTTGTGAACTCACTCAGTTTATACTGATTCAAATCTTTTTACGTGTCTTTCAGGAGATAACTAGGTAGCGCATGGAGTCACACTTAGAGCACCTCACGCTGAACATCTAAAACTAGCTTTTTGGAAGATTTTAGTTCTATCCATTCGATGCGCGTGGTTGTTCCCGCCGCGCAAGGGGATATGGCGTGGAAATCTTCAACAGTTTTTATACTTGGATGTTTTTATGAAATTCTTAAACAATGTAATGTATTTGTATTAAACATTTCATGCGCAATGAAAATCTTACTTTGAATGTTTGCAATGGCCCGTGCTTAATTATCAATCCCCCACTCGCGCGCGCCCGGCTGTTTCCGCCGTTCAGGGCCGGGTGTGACAATTTGACCCGAATTCATGGGTATGGGTCTTACTAAACCCAGATATTTCTTAAACGGGTTATAACATCTCATTAAATTAAAAATTATTCTCACCAAATTATTTATATAAAAATCCTATAAAATAGGATATAATAAAAAATAATATCTTATTTATTTTAAAAAAGATATATATATATATTATAAATTTAAAAGCCAATTTGATAGTAAAAAAAATAAACGGATTGTATATTATTAACTTTCATAGATATTATTTATAATTATTTATAATTAAAAAATCAATTTCATAGTAAAAAAAATAAACGGGTCTTAGGTCTCATTAAAACCATATAGCTTTTAAACCGGGTTATAACATCTCATTTATTTGTAAGGCCCCGTTACCGGTGCCTCACATTTGAACGTTGGATTTACTCATTCACATAGTTCTAGTAATCAGAGTTAATAAAAACTTTCGCAGAATATAAAAACTTCATAAAAGATTACATAAATCCATAACTTGTCTTAAACAAACAACTTGTCCTTCAAAAACTAAGTAATTAAAACATAACACGTCTTGAGTCTTCCGATGCCAGCCTCTTATTCAATGCCACGTGTTCCCCTCAAGCGAGCTGCCTCATCCTACTCACCTGCGTGCATACTAAAAGTCAGCTACGCTGAGTGAGTTCTAGTTAATCATACCACATACAACATATTCATAATTACATACTTTCATACGTACTCCATACTTTCATACTTTCGTTCATATACTTACTTACTTACTCTCTTTCTTACTATTCATACCTTATGTTTTAAAGAGCATTTCGCCCTATAACCTTCGCATATATTATTAGGGTATGCAACCCTTTAACATTCGCATATATTATTAGGGTATGCAACCCTTTGACATTCGCATATATTATTAGGGTATGCAACCCTTTGACATTCGCATATATTGTTAGGCTATGCAACCCTTTATCCTTTCCTTGCCTTTCATTTCCATAGCCATACATCTAACACCATACATATCATAGTCATACATACTTCCTTATTCACATACACGTATCATACATACTACACTATACTTGCCTTAACAATACGCGCAATACCCGAAGGTCGTTCACGTACTATTAAGCATACATACATAACTATCACAATATTCATAAAGACATACACTTACCATTAAGGTAAGTGTATTAACATTCACATCGAGTATGTACACAGCCCCGAAAACATAACAAGGAAATGGGGCTAGAAACTCACCTGAATGTGGTTACGTTCATCGTTAATAGTTATTCCCTTCTTGAGCTGTGCATGGCTAACTGTATAATATTTACATGTGTCAATTAACTATTACTACTCATATCGTATTTCTATCTTTGTATAACCCACAACGAACGGGGGTCCGGGGGCAGCGCCCCTGGCAGCGGGGTTCTAGGGGCGGCAGCCCCTAGCGGGGTCCAAGGGGCAAAGCCCCTGGCTGGGGTTAAGCTGCCAGGTCAGCTTGGAAAAATTTTAATTCCATTAACTGTCTTAACACATTTTCCATTAACATTTTAAATTATTTTCTAATTTGAGCTCATCTAGCTAAGCTCAAGATAATGGGTCGGTTTGCTTTATATTAGATATGGGCTTAGCCCAACTGTCCATTATGGTACCTGGCCCAACTGGATTTAGGCCCAAAACCCAACCGAGAACTGCGTGGCCGAGAACCCGAGACAGAGAACTCTTATGTTGACCGAGAACTCTCATACTTGGCCGAGATCGTTGACCGAGAACCCGTGTTTTCGGCCGAGAACACATGGTCACCAAGAACTCCAAGGCAGAGAACTCGTGGTCGAGAACTCTTGTTGTCTGCATGTTGACCGAGAACCATATGGGTTGACCGAGGATTCCCAAGTTTGGCCAAGAACTCCCAGGTCTGATGTTCTCAGCTCATCTTTCTATATTTATCATATTTACCTAGCTCAGGTAACTGTTTTAAGCTTTTTAACCAGAACTTTAACTACCCTTTTCTATTCATACTAACCGTTTTACCCCCATCACTACTCCATTATCCAGATCTAATTCGTTTTAGGCATAAAGCTTGGACCTTTATAGATTTAAAACGTTCTAGGCTAGATCTAGGGTTCACTTGATGAACCGCTCATATCCTAAAGCTTGCTAAGTCCATTTTAGTCATCAAGTTTGTATTTTTATGAAGCATCTAGACCCGATCTACTTTAGGGTCAAGTTTCATGGCAAAACTTTTATAAAAATGTAACCTTTAATCATAGAGAACATACCTTTTGATGTTTCTCGGCTACAGTTTTGCTTGATATATGATCTTGGACTTGTTATCTTGCTTGTATGATTGAAGATCCTAAGTTGCAATGCTTGGTTGCGGATTCGGATGGTGGCCTGCGGCTAAGGAGGTGTTCTTAGGCTTAAGTGTATGTTTTAGGTGTAGAGAGTGAATAAGATGGATAAAAATGAAAAGATTTAGGGTTTAAGGGGTATTTATACTCCCTTAAGCCCATGGACATAAGGCCCGTCTTTTCTTTTTAGTCTATGCTTAATCCATCTAATTAGCTTACTTATCTTTTTCTCTTTATTATTATTTAATTTACTAACTCAAGTAAACTTTTCCGATATAAGAATTAATATATCGTTTTATTCGAAATTTGGGATGTTACATTATCTGTGAAACAATTTATCATCAAACCATAAGTATATTATTAACTTTCATACAATAAAAAAATATAAATTAAAAAATAAATAAATATTATAACAAACAATAAAAAACAACCTCGTAATACGAGGGATAAAAACTAGTAATATATATAAACGAAAGCTTTAAAGCTCTCTGGTTGCTCCCTACATTTTCTCAAGCCACCAGATTGCATTATTTGTAAATGGGGGTTTCTTATGCATTTGAGCCGAATTCACGGGTTTGGGTCTCCCCAAACCCAAATATTTCTTAAACGGGTTATAACATTTTATTATATTAAAATTTAATCTCACCAAATATTTGATATTAAAATCATATGATATATACTAAAAATTAATATCTGATTTCTTTTAAAAAAAGATATATTGTATTTATAATTAAAAAACAATTTTATAGTAAAAAAAATAAGCGGGTGATGGGTCTCACCAAACCCAGATAGCTTTTAAACCGGGTTATAACATCTTATTTGTTTGTGGAATTCTTTCATCATCACATACTAAGATATTATTAACTTTAGTACAATTATTAAATTAAACATCCAAAAAATATATAATTATAACCCGTTTAATGGCTATCTGGGTTTGGTGAGGCCCGTACCCATGAATTTGGGTCAAATAAATAAGAAACCACCATTTACAAATAAAACAAACTGACGGCTTGAGAGAAAATAGAGAAGTTTTGTGTATATATATATATATATATATATATATATATATATATATATATATATATATATATATATATATATATATATATATATATATATGGTTTGCATCAAATACAAATGAAATTAGTGTGTTAAACGTGAAAATCAAATAGAGTAATTATATATACAAGTAAAGTAATTATGTAATTACTCTATGATAATTACTATATGAAGTAATTACATAATTACTCTACTTGTATATATAACTATTCTATTTGATTCTCACGTTTAGCACGTTAATTTCATTTGTACGTTAACATTCCCCTATATATATATATATATATCACATAATAATATAATAATAATATTTCCAAACAAACAGATCACCGGCGACAAAAATTAGTCGCCCCTCCCCTTGTCGTCTCAGAGGGTTTGTTCTCGTCCCTTATCACCCAAATTTGTAGCCCACTACATATAGTCTAAGCACCTAATACAAACTAAAGAAGCCTCATGCACACAAGTGGCCTATAATGTCATGAGTGTATTATAATTTGCTTCAACAAGTTTCCTTGTGTTATAAGTCAAAAATCTTATCAAGGCATGAGTGTATTATAATTCATATTCCTTTTTGATAATACTAATATATATGCAACCACTCTATTGTAGATTAATATGAAAATAGATATGCGTAACATATATATATATATATATATATATATATAAACGTTAGGTTTCAAGGGTTCATTCAAGTTCTTAAATAATTTAATAGTTATGTAATGATACCCATTCTAGAGTTGGTATCATTTAAAAACTCTAAAAAAGTTAAGAACTCTTAGGAATTCTACACAACCAAACATGTTTTTAGTTTTATTTATATATTAACATTATTTAAGAGTAGTTTTATTATATTTTATATAAAAAATTTTGATTACATATATTAATCACAAGTTTATATATGTGTAAAATTCATGTACTAACAAATTTACATAGATGTAAAACAAAACAAAGATATGTATAAAAACTAATTTTCAAAATTGTAATCGTAAATTTAGATATAACAAAGTAATAAAACTAAACTCAAATAACATTAACATATATACAAATTTTTTTATTAAAAACGTTAGCTTTCAAGGGTTCTTTCAAGTTCTTAAATAATTTAACAGTTCTGTAATGATACTCATCATATATATATATATAGAGAGAGGAGGATTATCCTAAAAATAAATAGTTTCCTATGAAGACTAGGAATAAATCATAGCCATTGGATCATGTTAATCAATGGTTGAGATTAAAAATTACTAATAACCGACATAGTTTCCTAGAATTATTCTTTCACCATCATTTGTAATGCCTAATCTCAAAATGTTGTTGGTTCTTACCATTCCTAAGAAACTCCTTATTCTTATTTGAACTCTTATATATATATATATATATATATATATTTCTCAAGATCTACCATTAAATCGTTTAATAATTATGAAAAGGGGTCCTTATGGTGATCCTTTTAACAGACGAATTGAATGAGTTTTCTAACATATGCATTTAACTCTTTTTAATATATTATAATAACTGTCCTACCAATGTAAAGTTAACTTATAATTTTAACTAAACTTAATTAAAAGTAAAAGAAGGCTATGTGTGTAATGTGCTATAATGTGGCTGGGGCATGGTTGTCTTGCCACCATGTTACAGATTTCTAGTAGGTTAACGCTTCCAGCAAACCGAAAATCATATAAAGAACCAAACGAAGCACTAATTTTCGCCTTCCTACAATACAACATAGATTGAAGATTGATATCCTGTATAATACTACGAACCCAGGACCCGAAATTCCTATCTAGCTCTTAGCAACTTTGCCAATCCTTCAACACCTTCTAAGATATTGATCCATGGGATATATGTATATATTTTTTTGGCTTCATATACTCTTTTGGAAATATCAATATTATAAAAGAGAAAATGAATAAAATATTTCATTTGTTTGTAATTAATTAATATGAATATATAAAAACAGATATCTATAACATTCATTTGTTTCAAGATCTGTATCTTTAATGTCCTTGAATAACTATTAAAAGTGTTCCTTATGGTTTCCGTGAAGTTATGAATTTAATTTTTTAAATATCTAGAACTACAAATATCGTTATGCATTTTCAAAATTTATAATACTAGTCCTTTAAAAAGACGTGTGAGTTTTCTAAATATATTACCATTTTTAGTACATTATAGTTATGGTCCCAACGCCTTTTGATACATCTTATACTTTTAACTAAAAATAAATAAAAAATAAAAGTGAATAACATGCATAATTATCTATGCATTATCTGAGACTTTGCTCACTTCTTTTCAGCAAGTACGAATTTGTCTTTCCGTATTTGTTACAACAATAACAATTAAATCGATCCGTAACATTAACTATATGTGGTGTTAAGCCGTTCTTTCTTCTTATTCACCAAAATGCCGAAATCAGCAGCACTATCCCACGTGAAGTCATCCTACCGCCTGTCGTTGAGCCTGGTGTTAAGCACTAGTCATCCTTTCCTTCGCGTAGCACAACCTCTAACGTACCTTCAGCATGTTAATTCACACAGGGAGAGGGAAATGTTAATATATATTGCTGAAGAAAGAAACTTAATTACTAATCAAGTAGTTACCACTGACCGAGTTACAACCGACACGGATGACACTAGCTGAGCTGATATTGGGTGAGACCACCAAGATACTCTTGAGTGAGAGCAACATGATAAAGGAAATCTAGAGTAACCATTGAGGGGGGAGAGGCATAATTAAGAAACTGATAATCAGTTCTCATAGATTTAAGTTATTAGAGACCAATTGTGGTCAAGTCTGGAGCTGTTACTAAGGATTTACTTATGCTATTACTATCGGTGTTAATGCTAATGCAAATGCTAACACTAAGGGGAGCGGCCCTACGAACTTGCCACTAATAATATCAGCTGTAACTAAATAGAGTTACCATAAATACACTGATGGGGACTTGCCACTACCCAAGCAAGTTGCCACTCGTCGGGAACGTTATAGTTGATCACAAAATGTCACTGCTTAAATTATCATTGATCGATCAATTCCCACAGATGAAGATATTCTTGAGCAAGCATGACGACCATGCTAAAGGCATTTAACAGTTATAAACATGATGACGACTGCTCCAAACGAGACTCCTGGGCATAAAACCGCTTTTTAAGCATAACAATACGAATAATATAAAACATATTTACGAGAAAAGTAAACAAAAATGTACTAATAATACTATAATAGTGTTGTTATATGTCTCTTATTCACATACCCAAACCATTGCAGTTCCCATCCCTTGCCTTCTCTGAAATGTGTATCGGCCCAATTTATTCCGAAAAACTTAATTCATTATTCGATCCAACCTTGTGTGCCCACACATCCACCTCAGCATTCTCATCCCTAATACCTCCAACTTTTGTGCTTGTGTCTTCTTAGGAAAGCCAACCAATTGGTTTCGTGTAATATAATCAACCAAATCGCAACCGTAGAGAATTTTGTATTTAATCTTGTTGGAAATCTCCTCACACGGAACTTATGTCTGCTTTGTAGTTGCCCCAACAACCCTGAATGCAGTGAGCTACACCATATTATTAATGTCCCCGTCACGTCACTCTGTACAACAAGATAACTTGTTTTCAATAGTTATTTGGGTGTCCTAGTTGCTAGCATCACTAAAGTTACAGTAAAAGTACCCAGCTTTAGAACTACTTATACGTAATCCCTTGCGCTCTAAGGCTGCTTGCGACTCCTCCAGCCTTTCATTAAGGTCATGCTTTCTCTCCGCACCGACACAATATTATATGCAGAAAAACAAGCGCACATGACGGTTCGCTGAATAAACTCACACAAATCATTGGTGAAGGCCCATTAGCATCTAGAGGCTCATCTTAGATGCATTTATTTGTTTAATCATTTCAGTTGATTATATTTTCTCTCATTGAGGGTCATGGTTGCCAGATAGAGTAAGCATAAATCTCACTTGGTTATTATAGTTTATATAATTAATTTACCATTTCTTTGGGAACCCAATAGACAATTGAATTATGCATCAACAATATACACAAACAAATTTCATATTGTTTTAATTCTTCATTACAATCCCTATGCACTTAAACCTTCCTATACCATAAACCCACAAATCTCCCACTATGTATACACCCGTTACAGATTCCCTGCAGGTTTCTCTACTTACACTTGCATCAAATCGAAAATCATATAAAGAACCAAATAAAATACTAATCTTCGCCTTCCTTCAATACAATACAGATTGAAGACCGATATCTCCTATACACATACATACATATATATTCATTACGAAACCCCTACGAAGCTTCTAGCAACTTTGCCGCCAAATGCTCTTGACTTCGCGACACCCCTAGATCCTTCAACACCTTATCACATAGCTGTAAACATTAACAATTAGACGGGTTAATCCACCGGTCAAGATTAAGATCCATCCATATCAATGGATCATGAGCCAAATAAGATCATTTCAATATGGGCTTTTTGTAATAGAACAAGAGAGTACCTGTCTATATTCACTACATTCACCGCTATTTTTTCTTAATTCAACTACATACAGTGATGGGTTGATTTCAAAAACCTGCAACAATAAACAATAAATATTAATAAAGGATTTAAGTCGATTTTTCAGTGAGGTGTTTTGTGAGTTTTGAGCGTCTACTTCTGCTGTAACGGATAAATTACAAGACTTCCTCTGTCCTTTGTGATCTCGAACCACCCTCAACTAAACACAAGAAACCATATTTCAGCAAACTTGAAATAACTGAATCTTTGTTTTTGTTTGGCACAATTGCATAAAAAGGTATATACTTTGGTCTAACTTCTTTATTTTAGGTTGCCAATCTTTTATAAGCAGAAAAATCCATAAAGTTTGGAACTTTGATGGATCTTTATGACCTAATAAGTTGGTTTAAAAATGTTTGTCTTTTTGCAAGTTAGAACAAAAAATCATCACTGACCTTTCCGTTCTTCTTTTGAACTCCAAATCCCATTTGTGATGCTGTATCCTCGATTTTTTGGAGCAATTTTCTTGGAGAATATGTGGATGTAAATCTCACCTTTCTCTCAGATACATCCTAAAATAAACCATGAGTCAGTTTTGTTCAATATCAAGGCAAACAAAATTCAAAACATTTCTTCACCTCTTTCTCAAAGAACCCAGAAAGATCCAAGCTTGATGACATCCCAATGAGTTCAAAAGCATTAATATGAGTCGGTGATTCTGGATCTTTTTCGGAATCTGTCGGCTGCAACAAACAATACATAGATTCAGAAATCTAAACTTTCAGGATTCGGAATAAACAATAAAATAATATTTGATTTCTTACGGCCTCGTGTAATGATAGAACTTCATCAACAACTACGTCTTCCTCTTCTTCATCATCAACAATTGCAGGAACATAATCTCGTTTGAACCATTCGTCTTCTTTGATATCCGCCATTGTAATCCTTGTTTTAGGGTTAGGATCAAGAATCCTCTTTATCAAATTCTTTGCTCCTGAAGGTAACCATTTGGGCATCTGCACATCCCCTTTAAAAATCTACAAATACCCGAAACAATATTATGTCAAAAAGATATCCCACAACATCAAATTCAAGTTAAGCTTTAAACTTTTTTCACATACAAACCTTTTGATAAATAACCGCAAGATTTCTGTCATCAAATGGTAGACACTCTGTAAGAATAACATACAAGATGACACCACATGACCAAGTATCTGATGTGGCGCCATCATACCCTCGGTTTTGAAGAATCTCAGGAGCAACATAGTTTGGACTCCCACACGTTGTATGCAGTAGCCCGTCATCCTAATAATCAAAAACCCATTTGTTTAATCCGCTTTATAAGAAATATACACACCCTTAAATGTGTACATCATATATTTAACTAACATACCCTTAAATGTTGTGGTAGTGCACTAAGTCCAAAATCTGAAATCTTGATGCTTCCTTTAGCATCTACAAGAACATTTTCTAACTGCAGTTTAAACCAGTAGTATGTCAGTCCAAAATATGTGCACCCCATGACCATGACAGGTGGCAATACGGGTCGGTTGGATAGGCCCGCAAAAGTTTTATGGCTGAATATTTTATGTCATTAATAATTGGCGTGTTAACATGTGATTATATAATATTAGTCCATATTTTCTACTTATTTCACAAAGCCAACCTGTCACGGATATGACTTATCAATTATCTATCCCAAGCTGACCCATTAATAAATGAATGGGTCAAAAACGCCACATGTTTATATGACCATTGTAGGATCTTGATGTTATGAAAGAAAAGAGTGAGTATTAATGACCTTAAGGTCCCGATGATAAACGCCTTTGTCATGACAATAAGTGACCCCATCAATTAGTTGTTGGAACAACTTTCGGCCATCCGATTCAGATAGTTTACCTTTTGTTGCCTATCGGAAACAAATTCAATACTATCAAGACTTAATTCAACACAATAAGATATTATAAAAAAAAAGATATTGTCTTGCTTACAATTGTTTCGAATAATTCGCCTCCGTTTACATATTCAAGAATCATGTAAATCTTGGTTTTGCTTGCTAAAACCTGAACCAGAAGTTCATATAATCTTAAATAAAATAAAAATTAAAAAGAAAATCCAACTTGATATATATTATTAAGTGTCAAACATGGATAAGACTTTGCTTTAACATCTACGTTGTTTCTTAAGTACTCATTTATTGGAATAAAAAGGTTCAAAAAGGGTGTTTATTTATTTATTTAACTTAATAATATATTATATTAGTTTATACCAAGTAGATGATTACACGAAACAAAACATCCAAATTAACTTTCTTTAATTTCTGACCCACCATCCCCAAATTGCTACCTTCCTATCTTCTTTCATCCATTCACCACCAATTCAAGGTTTTACTTTGACTCAGTATTAAACAATCAATCAAACACAAAAATATGTTTAGTTTAATACATACCTCGTGCAATCGAACAACGTTCGGATGTTTAAGGATCTTTAGTGTCGCAATTTCCCTCTTTATCTATAACAACAAACCAAGAATTGAATCAAATTTCAATCAAACAATTAAAGATAAAAACTTAATCAAAAACCCTAATCCCAATTCCAACCAATTGAATGAATAAACAATACCCAGATGAAAAAAATTGAAGAAAACAATACCTGATCGGAGAAATTAAGGTTCTTGATCCTGGTTTTCTCAAGAATCTTGACGGCGAAGGGATGTCCGGTTTGTACGTCTTTAGCGTACTTAACTTTGCCGAAATTGCCCTCACCGAGGGTTCTTCCGATCTCGTATTTACCCAGTTGCTGTTGTTGCATTCCATCGTCACCGCAACTCTTTCTTCCGACTAATACCATTTCAACCGCCGCTGGGCTAGTGTCACAAATTACCCACCAAAATAATATTATTAATTACAACAATAATAAGTAGAGAGACAAAAGTTTTAGTTTTTGTGCTCTCAAAATGAAATGAAAGTTTTGTATGTTTTTAAAAGGGGTGCTTGGAGAGAGTAAATAAATAGGTAGCCAGATACTATACGATTTCTTTTAATATTTATATTTAAATGAAATGAAATAAATATTAAATGAAAGGAGGATATGTTGTTGGTCAAGTATGTACATTACCTCTAGCGTAGATAATGAGATAATAATAATAGTAGTAGTAGTAGTATTTGCCAACACGCCAAAATAGGCCAAATAAGTTTCTGTTTTCAGTTGAGGATTGTTATTATTTTAATATTAATAAACATGTTAAAGTGGGAATATTTTATTGTTTAACCTTTTCTCGCTTTTATATTGGATAATCAGTAGTGGTTTATGATATGCTTAAGTTAACTTGGCTTTCGAATGATGTGCTTATCATCAACTCAAAGGTTGGGTGTACGTTTAACTTGATTTATCATCAACTCAAAGGTTGGATACCAAGTTGTTATGTAACGATAAATAACTTCTACAGTTCTATTAATTATAATATTTTTTAGAGAAATATTGAATTATGTAAGTGAATTGGTTTTATTTTAATGTCCTTAGCTTAGGAGGGGAGGGCCGGGCCACCCTCAAGTTCTAGATCGATAATCAAACACCATGTAAACAAATAACTCTTGTTTATATTAATTAGAAAATCTAGCTCAAAACTTATTACAACTCTCAAAAATTAACTCGGTTTAACTCTTGATAAACCCTAACTCGGTTGCATCTAGATGAACCCTAACTCGGTTACATCTTGTGTGTCTTTAGAAAAATCCTAACTCGGTTGCACCTCCCACCACCAACTATAATGTCTAACCATAACTCGGTTTATATAGCCACAATAGAACTATATACTTGTTTAAGTATTTTGATTTTTATTGAGTTATCTCAAAACATTTTGGAAAGTTGACTTTGAGTTTAGTTAATTATCTAGACCCAAATTGACAAATCCGAACACTCGATTAAAACCTTGTTTTGGTATTTATATAACCAAGGGTCTTGTAATAGTGCATAATAACCCACATAATTACTTGACTTAGGTTGAGTAATATTTATAAATGGAATACCAAGACCCAGTTTCGAGTAAAATTACTTTTTAGAACATGTCTTTAATTTCCCAAATATTTACATTTTAAACCATAAAGTTCATTTATTTACTTTACTTGTCATATTTTACTTTAAACCATTCCAAGACTACCTACTAACTTAAGACCCGTTTAATCTAGGTCTTACTCGTTAAACCGATCTCCGATTATTCACGAATCAATCTTTCAAGTTACTTAGTTAACATGAGTACATTTCATCCCCCGCTTTCACTTTTATATTTTAGGGGTAACATGCATACTTATTCAAACACAAGATTGATTAATATACTCAATTCTCAAACCACAAGCTTTAGGGTGTATGATACTTAGAATACTTGCTCTATTGTGTGTTATATGTCTCATATGCTTTACGTGCACGAGTGTTTATTTTTATGTTGTTGTTGAGCCTCAATAAGTATGATCATACGCTCCCCTAACTACTTAGCCTTGTGCTACTAGAATATGGCCTCATTATCCAAGTATGTCGGTTGTTACCGATTAGAAATGATCCTCATTTACATATGCTTTATATACCACTGTTGATGCTTTTATTTATAGTCTCATATACGTTTGTGGATTTCACTCATATTATATATATACTCAAAATTATGAAATTTCTCACCAACATACGTGTTGACAAATATTATTTTATGCATTGTTACAGGTTTGATTATTTCTTGACTTGGAGTTTGAAGACGTCATTCTATTTGATACCGCTAGGTTATTAGAAGAATGAACAATATTTATTTCTTATATTTGATGTTTATTTATATGAACGATGTGTGCTACTTTGGTGATTGAATGAAATTAATGAGTTATTTAAATATTGTCAGTTTAATAGTGTCTTGTGTTCTTGTGTCTAACCTAACTTGTTAGACATTGCCAATTATAATTACAATACAATTAGGAAACATAACAACTATGACATACTTGTCAATAGTGGTCCCTCAAGTTTACCGACTTGTGACTTGGAGTTTGAAATTACTTCCAACACACCCAACCCTATTGAGCGTTGCAGTTCTGTATAACAATTCAAGGATTTGGAACCCGCTCACGGCAATTCAAGATAATGGAACCCGTTCATAGTGGGACATGTGATGACCATTCAACGGTCATTTTACCATTTAAAAAATGTTGTTATATATAAATTAACCAATCTTCATTCGTTTTATACACAACCAAATTAAACTACTCTACATTCATTTTCTACACAACCAAATAATTCAACCTAATATTTTTAAAATTTTGAATGTGTCAATCGATTTGAATTCTCTACATTCATTTTCTACACAACCAAATAATTCAACCTTATTTTTTTTAAAAAAACTTTGAGTGTGTCAATCCGATTTGAATTGTCTTGGATCCCCTCTCAGCTTATCCGATTCTATTTGTGCCACATGACCGTGAATTGGAGCACCAAGTTCTAATGAAAATTTACTTTGTTGAAACCCAAAAGTAAGATGCGTAAACGTGTAGAGGGAGATTCTGTATGTTGAAAGGATTATTTTACAAACTGTTAGGGATATTGAGGCAAACTTTGAATGTTTTTAAGAAGGGACGAGAGGTATAAAAAGCGTTTTATGGGGTTACAGAAATGCATGTTGGCCGATCCTTAACTCACAAGTAGTAATCCTCCAGGCGGATACAATGAATATTTAGCAATATCTTAAAGGATCTCACATGAGTGCCTAGAATAGTTTTGCAATTTGTTATTAAGTTATGCAGTACTTATGTAGGCCAACTACCCATGACATTGCACTTTTATACAATGCACATGAAGCTAGATGGGGCCTTCCAAGGATGCTCTGTAGCAACGATTGTATGCGTATTGTTAGCATCGATTGTATGCATATCGTTTGGAGGACACATACAACACATTTGTGAGCCCAATATATGAGAGGCAATCACATATACCCAACAATATCACTCGAATAGGTGGAGGCGTATGATTTCTGGTTTTGACATGCCTACTTTGGTCCTACCGATTCAAACAATGATATCAACGTTTTCCATCAAATCCCTGATATTGAATGGTGAAATGTGTGGAACCACACCGCTCCATTTCATGTTAATGGGCACATCTATGCTTGTGGGTATTTATAGCTAATGGGATGTACCCATCTTGGTTTGTTTTTGTGAAATCATTTTGCATGCATAATTGAAGAAGACAAAAATAAGTTTTAGAGGCGTTACAAAAAGATATCAAGCAAGGTTTCAACTTTTTAAAATATAGATAGGGCATACTTAATCGACCGACATGGGCAAGGAAGCAAAGCAAGATAAGAAATGTGGTGTATGCGTCTATTTTTATGCACAACATGACATTAAAATATGACATGAATGCACTATCATCAGAGTACGTGATGAAACCTTAGAGAAATGGAGTAGTTGCCGATGATATCATTTCGGAGTTACATAATCAAGAAAAACACTTTTGACTACCCCATAATCTGATGGCACGCTTTAGACTACGACATGAAAAACACGTACCAAGCTTGAATATCCTAGAGTAATACATTTTTACTTTTTAACTAAATTTAAGTTTGTTATTGTACTTGTTATTTAACTATTATGGTAAAGTACTTTTATTAATTTGATTTATTTTTTTTATATTTATTTGTTTAATTTTAAATTTAAATAAGTTTCCAGCGTTGAAGTGGGGTGAGGTATTTTTATTGCGTAGTTGTGTGGGTTTAAGGGGGAGTGTCTGTCCCTTCTTAGTGGTATAAAGGTGTTGGATAAAATCATCCTTTCAATTTATTAGAGCTTAAGTCTCATTGATGACAAAAATGTGTAATTTAAAAATCAACTAGTTAATGTGTGAGTCATCATTCTAAAAAAGATAAGTTCTTTAGAGCACTCATATCTCATTTCTTATAATTTAGAGAAAAAGTTTTCATGAGATATGATATTTCATCTCCCTCTCTAAAACGAAGATTAAAAATCAAGGACCAACTTCTCGTCCCCTTATATTTAGAGAATTGTTATTTATTCTCATTGATGTTGGATAAAATTACCCTTTGGATAGAGGGTATCTCTGGAAGCCACATTTTTATCCCTTTGGATAGAAGTATGATGTGCCTACATCCCATCCTCCTTAGACCCTACTTATAGCTTTGCTGTGACACCCGGTAAATTCCCACCCCCTTAAACTAAGTAATCAACCTAATAATTAGGTGATTGTAAATATTATGCGCGCCATGTTAGTCAGCGCGTGCATTTGTTATGTGCGCCCTGCGCGAGCGCGCTATGTTAGAATCAGCGCGGGCATTTATGTTTGCCCTGCGCGAGCGCGCCATGTTAGTCAGCGCGTGCATGTGTTATGTGCGCCCTGCGCGAGCGCACCATGTTAAGAACTAGCGTGAGCATATGTTATGTGCGCCATGCGTGAACGTTTTGGCCTTATGTTTTCATGTAACTTAAACGTTAGGTTGTCTATGGGTTGACCATCCCGCATGATGCTAAGGCGGGTGCATCCTACATCGTTTATGCGCGTGCGGAAGGGAACTAACCTACCCGCATGGCGGGAACGTTGAGAGCTAGTTTGTCTGAAGCTCCAGGATGGAATTGACTTCAACATGACTGATCACTATGTTGAAATACCAAAACCACCTGGAGAATCTACAAATGAAACTCAAATGTCCCTAACTGCGAGAAGGTTACGCACCTACCCGCAGCAAAGTAATGTTCTACACGCAGAAAGCTATGCGCACCAAGTTATACGCGCAGAACACTTAGTCAAAATGATCAGATTTAAGGAAATTGTCCCCACCCAAAAGAGGGCGGTTGCGTGTTTCAGAAAACTTCTACTTTTTACTGTACACTGTCTAAAGCACTGAAAAAGCAAACTGTAAAAGTCAACTGCCAGCCACCCACTCTCACCAGCCACAGCCCCTGCATGTCCTGTCCATATCAAATCAGAATCTTTAATCTACTTTTCTACTCTTTTTAATAAATAATAATAATTTCCATACCTTATCATCATTTCAAAAGATTACAATTCCCTAAAGCAAGGGATTATGTTCCCTTGAGTTTGCCTATAAATTTGTAGCCTAAATTATCACCCAAAACACACTTCAAAGAACTACGAACTTGCACTAATCCTTTCCCAAGCATCCGTTGTTTCCAGCTCCGATCTTGTTACTAGGTAAGCCGAGAATATAACCTTGAAACCTACTATCCAACCCTTGTATTCTCCTATTTCTTGATCTTAATATATATACTTGTTATTTGATCGTATTCTAGACCTTCGATTCCGAGGCCAACACCAAGAAAACCCGAATCTCGATTAATCCCTTAACAAGAACCACAGGTGAGTCTCACAGCCCCATTTTCACTGTTTTCACTATTTTAAACTGTTTTCGGGGCGAGGGACACGTACTTAAATAATGTTTTATCATGGTATACTTACAAGCTAAGCAAACGATTACGTGTTTAAGTTATGTTTCATGATGAGCAATGCGAACAGTTATCTATGGTTTTTCGATGATAGTGCACCAGATTCGAGTAAGTGATCACTTTACCATTGGAACTCTAAGGGTAGGGACTGCTGGTTTGATCCACCCACTCGTAGGGGTCGCACCTCTTTGCATGGACGAGTGCCTAGTATGGTCATGGGGCAGTACTATGGGTTTGAGCCCGCTCGTAGGGGTCGCGCCTCTTTGCATGGACGAGCGCCTTGTTTTCCGGCACAACGTCCGCGCGTAACCCGCGGGACGGTATTACAGCATATATTCGCTCGTAGTGGCAGCGCCACTTACACAGACGAGCACAGTTTTCCAGAAGTGTCCGCGCGTAACCCGCGGGACGGTATTACGTTATTTTAGCTCGTAGTGGCAGCGCCACTTACACAGACGAGCACAGTTCCCAGAAATGTTCGCAGCGTAACCCGCGGAACGGTTTTATCAGAATATGTTTATATAACTGTCTTACCAAGCATGTGTTTTAATGATGCTAACAGAATTATGTTTCAGAATGATTATGATGCAATACGATTTATCAAGTTACTAAAACTTGTGAACTCACTCAGTTTATACTGATTCAAATGTTTTTACGTGTCTTTCAGGAGATAACTAGGTAGCGCATGGAGTCACACTTAGAGCACCTCACGCTGAACATCTAAAACTAGCTTTTTGGAAGATTTTAGTTCTATCCCTTCGATGCGCGTGGTTGTACCCGCCGCGCAAAGGGATATGGCGTGGAAATCTTCAACAGTTTTTATACTCGGATGTTTTATGTAATCTTAAACAATGTAATGTATTAAACATTTCATGTGCAATAAAAATCTTTGAATGTTTTGCAATGGCCCGTGCTTAATTATCAATCCCCACTCGCGCGCGCCCGGCTGTTTCCGCCGCTCAGGGCCGGGGTGTGACAGATTGGTATCAGAGCACTGGTTATAGCGAACTAGGAAAAGAAGTTTTTAACCTAGACTATAACCTTTGGGGAATCGCATGAAATATTTTCAAAAGAATATGTTCAAAAGAAAAATCACACACGCACTTAGGAACACGGGTCACAGTGTCTAGAGATAAGAACATTATGTGCTCTGAGTACATGCGCTAAGTTTGTTATATTTTCTTTTTATGAAAAGAATGCCTCCAACCAGAGCCAAGGGAATTACCATGACACCCGAGGAGCTCGCAGAAATAATCGCGCAGGCGATTGCAACGCATGAGGCCAGCAAGGCCGAATCTAGTCAGGGTCGCCAAGAGAACGAGACCCCAGAACCCGAATCAGGAGCCTTGGACAAAGGTTGCTCCTATAAAACATTCATGGCCTGTAGGCCTTGGCCGTTCAAAGGCACCGAGGGAGCCATTGGGCTCTACAATTGGATTGACAAGATGGAGACCGTTCTCTCCATCAGCGGATGTAGTGAAAACCAGAAGGTCCTTTACGCGACCTGCATGTTCCAAGAAGCAGCTTCGTCTTGGTGGAAGCTCCAAGTAAAGACTTTGGGGCGAGAAATTGCTCTTCACAAGACCTGGGAAGAATTGAAAGAAATGATGATGAGAAAGTTCTGCTCTCGCGCAGAAATTCAGAGCTTGCAACAAGAATTCTGGAACCACACCATGGTAGGAACGGACATCGATGCCTACACCAATCGTTTCAACGAGCTTTGCCAGCTGGTGCCAGACATGGCAAACACAGAAGAAAAGAAAATCGAGAGGTACATCTTTGGGTTACCTCCTGTCGTTAGAGTCCCGCTCAACGCCGCCGCACCTCCGACCTTTGACGAGGCGGTTGCGCGAGCCATCACCCTTACAAGGGATACGGTTCGTGCGGGTATGTTGACTGCTCGCTTGAACGAGCAGCGAACCTCTGACTCCAAGAGGAAATGGAACTCCCACCGAGGATCAGACTTCAAGCAGCCACCGCCCAAAAAGCAGGAAAGCACAAGGGTTTACGCGATTCAAGCCGCGGAACCATCAAGGAAAGGATACAGCGGGCCTTACCCATGGTGCAACAAATGCAAGTACCACCACGAGGGTGAATGCGCAAAAATCGAATGCGCCAAATGTGGCAGACCAGGACACAAGGCGATGAATTGTCGCATCAGAGAAGCTGGATCGAGCGACAGCTGCTACGCATGCGGGAAGCCTGGACACTTCAGTCGGGATTGCCCACAGAAAGGAAACCAAGCTCGCGGGAGAGCTTTTGTGATCGGCGCGGGTGAAGCAAAGGAAGAGCCGAATGTGGTAACCGGTACGTTTTTGCTTAACGGCCATTTTGCATCTGTCTTATTTGATACTGGCGCTGACCTAAGTTTTATATCCGCTGAGTTTAAAGACTCCCTAGGCCTAGCAACCAGTAGGCTAGACACACCTTATACTATAGAACTAGCCAATGGTAGGCAGTTATGCGCGAACGAAAGAACTGAACAATGTGTAATAGTCATGGGAGGTCACGGGTTCAATATTAACTTGTTGCCAATAGATTTGGGAAGTTTCGATATTGTGGTAGGTATGGATTGGTTGGTCGAGAATCTCGCGGAGATTGTTTGTCATGAGAAGCAGGTTCGGATTCCACTGTTGAACGGAGAAACTTTGGTGATTCAAGGGGAAAGAAGGGGAGTTGCGATGAAACTGATTTCATGCCTAAAGGCGCGTAAGTGCCTAAGGAAAGGGTGCTACGCCTTCCTGGCGCATGTAGTAGAGAAAGGAGATGAGCGAAGAATTGAAGACTTACCAGTAGTACGCGAATTTCCAGAAGTTTTTCCTGAAGATTTGCCCGGGTTACCGCCGCCGCGACAAGTCGAGTTTCGTATTGATTTGGTCCCAGGAGCTGCGCCAGTAGCTCGAGCGCCTTATCGCTTAGCTCCATCTGAGATGCAAGAGCTATCCAATCAGTTACAGGAACTATTGGATAAGGGTTTCATACGCCCAAGCTTTTCACCTTGGGGAGCTCCAGTACTGTTTGTAAAGAAGAAAGATGGTTCGTTCAGAATGTGTATTGACTACAGGGAGCTGAACAAGCTGACAGTCAAAATTCGGTACCCCTTACCGAGGATTGACGACTTATTTGACCAGTTGCAGGGATCCAGTTATTATTCGAAGATAGATCTACGGTCAGGATACCACCAACTTAGGGTCCATGAGGAAGACGCGCCAAAGACAGCCTTCCGAACCAGATATGGCCATTATGAGTTCTTAGTGATGCCTTTCGGGCTAACTAATGCGCCGGCTATATTCATGGATCTGATGAACCGCGTGTGCAAACCATATTTGGACAAGTTTGTGATTGTGTTTATAGATGATATTTTGATTTACTCTCGAACCAAGGCCGAGCATGAGCAACACCTGAGAATGATTTTGGAATTGTTAAGGAAAGAAAAGTTGTATGCGAAGTTTTCCAAGTGCGAGTTCTGGCTTAGAGAAGTTCACTTTCTCGGTCACGTTGTAAACGAGAAAGGAATACACGTCGATCCTTCTAAGGTTAAAGCCATCGAAAACTGGGAAGCGCCAAAAACCCCAACAGAGGTGAGGCAATTCCTTGGACTAGCTGGCTACTATCGACGCTTCATTGAGAACTTCTCCAAGATAGCTCTACCTCTGACCGCGCTAACTCAGAAAGACAAGGCGTTTATTTAGGGCAAGAATCAGGAAGCGGCATTTCAAATGTTGAAACAGAAGTTATGTAGTGCGCCAATCTTATCCCTGCCCGAGGGGACAGATGACATCGTTGTTTACTGCGACGCTTCACACCAGGGACTCGGATGTGTCCTTATGCAGCGAGACAAAGTTATAGCGTATGCCTCGCGCCAACTTAAGACCAATGAGAAGAACTACACAACGCATGATTTAGAACTTGGAGCTGTTGTCTTTGCGCTAAAGATTTGGCGCCATTACCTCTACGGTACGAAATGTGTAATCTTTACGGATCATAAGAGCCTCCAACATATATTCGATCAGAAGGAATTAAACATGAGGCAACGAAGATGGGTTGAATTGTTGAATGATTATGATTGCGAGATCAAGTATCATCCGGGGAAAGCGAATGTGGTAGCAGACGCGCTAAGCAGAAAGGAGCGAATAAAAACGCTACGAGTCAAGGCTCTAAGGTTGACCATTCACGCAGATCTCTCTACCCGCATCCGAGACGCTCAGCAAGAAGCCTTGAAACCAGAGTTTGTTAAAAACGAATGCCTTGGGGGTATGATTAAGAATTTGGAACTTAAAGGGAACAACACTCGATATTTTGCCAACCGCATATGGGTCCCTCTCAAGGGAGGATTGCGCAAGCAAGTTTTAAACGAAGCTCACAAGACGCGATATTCCGTACATCCTGGCGCAGACAAGATGTACCAAGATGTTAAAACGCTGTATTGGTGGCCCAATCTTAAAGGCGCCATCGCGACGTATGTCAGTAAGTGCCTGACGTGTTCGAAGGTAAAGGCTGAATACCAGAAACCATCAGGGTTGCTTCAACAACCAGAAATTCCCATGTGGAAGTGGGAACAAATCTCTATGGACTTCATCACCAAACTGCCAAGGACACCTGGGGGTTATGACACAATATGGGTTATTGTGGATCGGCTAACTAAGTCAGCGCACTTCCTGCCGATCAAGGAAACCGATAAGATGGAAAAGTTAGCCCGATTGTATATTCGAGAAGTAGTTTCAAAACATGGAGTCCCAGTGTCCATCATTTCTGATCGAGATAGTCGGTTTACATCAAGGTTTTGGAGATCGTTACAAGGAGCTCTAGGTACTCGCCTTGATATGAGTACAGCTTATCATCCTCAAACGGATGGACAAAGCGAACGAACGATCCAGACATTGGAAGATATGCTGCGCGCTGTGCGCGATCGATTTTGGAGGTAGTTGGGATACCCACCTCCCGTTGGTTGAATTTTCTTACAATAACAGTTATCACACAAGCATTAAGGCTGCGCCGTTCGAAGCTTTATATGGGCGCAAGTGTAGATCCCCACTGTGTTGGGCTGAAGTGGGCGACAAGCAAATGACTGGTCCAGAAGTGATCCAAGAAACAACAGACAAGATTTTTCAGATAAGGGATCGCCTTAAGGCAGCACGCGACAGACAGAAAAGTTATGCTGATATGAGAAGGAAACCGTTGGAGTTTCAAGTAGGGGATAAAGTACTATTGAAAGTCTCTCCATGGAAAGGAGTCCCCCGTTTCGGCAAGCGAGGAAAGTTGAATCCGCGCTACATTGGACCATTTGAGATCCTGGAGAGGATCGGTCCAGTTGCTTATAGACTCCGTCTACCCGCCGAACTCAGTGGAGTTCATGATACGTTTCATGTATCCAACCTCAAGAAATGTTTATCTGACGAAACGTTGATTTTACCGGTGGAAGAAATTCATATTGACAAACAGCTGCACTTCGTAGAAGAGCCTATAGCAGTAACCGATTGGAAAGAACAAAGGTTGCGCAGAAGCAGAATCAAGTTGGTAAAAGTTCATTGGAACTCAAGGCGTGGGCCTGAATTCACTTGGGAAAGAGAAGATCAGATGCGCATAAAATACCCACACCTATTTCAGAATATGGCTTCTGCCAGCAACGTCTCCTAAATTTCGGGACGAAATTCGTTTAACGAGGGGAGAATGTGACACCCGGTAAATTCCCACCCCCTTAAATTAAGTAATCAACCTAATAATTAGGTGATTGTAAATATTATGCGCGCCATGTTAGTCAGCGCGTGCATTTGTTATGTGCGCCCTGCGCGAGCGCGCTATGTTAGAATCAGCGCGGGCATTTATGTTTGCCCTGCGCGAGCGCGCCATGTTAGTCAGCGCGTGCATGTGTTATGTGCGCCCTGCGCGAGCGCACCATGTTAAGAACTAGCGTGAGCATATGTTATGTGCGCCATGCTGTGAACGTTTTGGCCTTATGTTTTCATGTAACTTAAACGTTAGGTTGTCTATGGGTTGACCATCCCGCATGATGCTAAGGCGGGTGCATCCTACATCGTTTATGCGCGTGCGGAAGGGAACTAACCTACCCGCATGGCGGGAACGTTGAGAGCTAGTTTGTCTGAAGCTCCAGGATGGAATTGACTTCAACATGACTGATCACTATGTTGAAATACCAAAACCACCTGGAGAATCTACAAATGAAACTCAAATGTCCCTAACTGCGAGAAGGTTACGCACCTACCCGCAGCAAAGTAATGTTCTACACGCAGAAAGCTATGCGCACCAAGTTATACGCGCAGAACACTTAGTCAAAATGATCAGATTTAAGGAAATTGTCCCCACCCAAAAGAGGGCGGTTGCGTGTTTCAGAAAACTTCTACTTTTTACTGTACACTGTCTAAAGCACTGAAAAAGCAAACTGTAAAAGTCAACTGCCAGCCACCCACTCTCACCAGCCACAGCCCCTGCATGTCCTGTCCATATCAAATCAGAATCTTTAATCTACTTTTCTACTCTTTTTAATAAATAATAATAATTTCCATACCTTATCATCATTTCAAAAGATTACAATTCCCTAAAGCAAGGGATTATGTTCCCTTGAGTTTGCCTATAAATTTGTAGCCTAAATTATCACCCAAAACACACTTCAAAGAACTACGAACTTGCACTAATCCTTTCCCAAGCATCCGTTGTTTCCAGCTCCGATCTTGTTACTAGGTAAGCCGAGAATATAACCTTGAAACCTACTATCCAACCCTTGTATTCTCCTATTTCTTGATCTTAATATATATACTTGTTATTTGATCGTATTCTAGACCTTCGATTCCGAGGCCAACACCAAGAAAACCCGAATCTCGATTAATCCCTTAACAAGAACCACAGGTGAGTCTCACAGCCCCATTTTCACTGTTTTCACTATTTTAAACTGTTTTCGGGGCGAGGGACACGTACTTAAATAATGTTTTATCATGGTATACTTACAAGCTAAGCAAACGATTACGTGTTTAAGTTATGTTTCATGATGAGCAATGCGAACAGTTATCTATGGTTTTTCGATGATAGTGCACCAGATTCGAGTAAGTGATCACTTTACCATTGGAACTCTAAGGGTAGGGACTGCTGGTTTGATCCACCCACTCGTAGGGGTCGCACCTCTTTGCATGGACGAGTGCCTAGTATGGTCATGGGGCAGTACTATGGGTTTGAGCCCGCTCGTAGGGGTCGCGCCTCTTTGCATGGACGAGCGCCTTGTTTTCCGGCACAACGTCCGCGCGTAACCCGCGGGACGGTATTACAGCATATATTCGCTCGTAGTGGCAGCGCCACTTACACAGACGAGCACAGTTTTCCAGAAGTGTCCGCGCGTAACCCGCGGGACGGTATTACGTTATTTTAGCTCGTAGTGGCAGCGCCACTTACACAGACGAGCACAGTTCCCAGAAATGTTCGCGCGTAACCCGCGGAACGGTTTTATCAGAATATGTTTATATAACTGTCTTACCAAGCATGTGTTTTAATGATGCTAACAGAATTATGTTTCAGAATGATTATGATGCAATACGATTTATCAAGTTACTAAAACTTGTGAACTCACTCAGTTTATACTGATTCAAATGTTTTTACGTGTCTTTCAGGAGATAACTAGGTAGCGCATGGAGTCACACTTAGAGCACCTCACGCTGAACATCTAAAACTAGCTTTTTGGAAGATTTTAGTTCTATCCCTTCGATGCGCGTGGTTGTACCCGCCGCGCAAAGGGATATGGCGTGGAAATCTTCAACAGTTTTTATACTCGGATGTTTTATGTAATCTTAAACAATGTAATGTATTAAACATTTCATGTGCAATAAAAATCTTTGAATGTTTTGCAATGGCCCGTGCTTAATTATCAATCCCCACTCGCGCGCGCCCGGCTGTTTCCGCCGCTCAGGGCCGGGTGTGACATTTGCTGTTGATGGGAATTCACTAAGTATGATTGATTGATTGATTGATTATTTATTCTCATTATTTTGCTGTCTTGTATTCATGGGCGGACCATAATGGGGGCGGAAAGGCTTGTGCCCCCTAGTTTTGGGCTCATTACTATGGTATATAGCCAATATATTTGTAATTATCTCATGTTTTATCTCTCTCTTTGTCGTTTATGTGTAGCATGTTTTCTTTTTCTTTTATTCTTTATTTGAAAAAAAATGTTGCTTTATATGCATAATCTTATGATTAGCCTAAAAACCAATGCCTCCTCCCTCTAATGTAATTGTTTAAGTTCGATCACTTGTATTTTGTGAATATGAGAAAAGGAAAGCATAATAAAATTAAACTAGTTAATTAATTAAATAGAGTTAGGAATGGGGAATGCATAGTTTAAGCTTTTTAAAAGATAAATAAAATTTAATGATAGTTATATTGTAGTTATTCTAAACGTTGCATGTGTGAAGAAGACAAAGTTGTTAGAGTGGAAATCATAGAAAGAAAGTAAATGTTGACTAATTTTTGTAAGATAAAAGCGTATATAAACAAGATTTCAATTAGGTTATTGTGACTTTTTCTATTGTTTAATCTTAATTTTTCTTAAGATTTATACATTTTAGCTATAATCATTCATGTTACAAGGGTATTCACATCCTTTTCATTATCTCTCAGCTCTTTGATTAAAAAAAACCCACATCCCATTCACTATACCCATTTTTATTGTTTATTCTCTTTATATTTTATTATTTATTACTCCTTATATTTATATTTATATATATATATATATGTGTGTGTGGGGGGGGGGTGTATGACTATGAGAGAAAGAGCGAGAGCGCGAGAGAGATGATATATATATATATATATATATATATATATATATATATGGAAAATACCCAAAATAGTCCAAAATAGGAGAGAGAAATTCAAAATAATCCAAAACATTGCAAAATTCCCATTTTAGTCCTTAGAAATTCATCTCTGTCGACATATTTGGATTCATTAACCAGTCAGCTAATGACACGTGTAAATGTGACATGAGTTTCCATTGAAATCTATCTTCCCCGTTAATTTTCAACCCAAAATCATCCCCTCAAAAACCATGGTTTTCCAATAAAATATGTCTGGCCCGTGAATTTTCAAAAAAAGATGTTATTCGGGTTTTGTTGAAATTCATCTCCTCGAATGAATTTCAGATGAATTTAATCTCATCCGATGAATTTCAAAAAAGTTTGAAAAAAACGATAATTTTCCAGTGAATTTAGTCTCCTCAGATGATTTTCAAAAAAGTTTTTAAAAAACGATAATTTCACAATGGATTTAATCTCCTCAGATGATTTTCATAAAAGTTTTAAAACTCCGATAAATTGGGTATGAAGAAAGATTGAAACTTTGCTCATCAAGAAAGTGGTTGTGAGGGTTCAATGACAAGTGTTAAGAATGTGGTGGATGGTGGTGGTGGGTATCAAGTGTCAAGAAGGTGGTGGTGAATGGTGGTGGTGGGTGGTTATATGGGTATGAAGAAAGATATAATCTTTGGTTGAGTATCAAGTGTCAAGAAGGTGGTGGTGAATGGTGGTGGTGGGTGGTTGATATGGGTTTGAAGAAAAATATATGTAAAGATTATGGGACTTTAATAGGTTAGGCTTGAAAATGGTGGTGGTGGACGGCGGAGTAAGGTGGTGGACGGCGGTGGTGGTGGTTGATATGGGTATGAAGAAAGATTCAATATATGAACATAAAATGCATTGAAATATTATGGGTTTGACGTAAAGATTCAATCTTTAGAGGTAAAATGCATGAAAAGATAATGGTGGTGGTGTGGTGGCTAGTGGTGGTGAGTAGTGGAGTTTGAAAAATGTTAGAACCAACCAATACTTCCGAAAAAGATGAATTTAATCTAAAAAGCCATCGAATCCCATAGATTTGTAACAAAATTTATCGGATATGACAATTCTTCTTTTAATTCAAAACAAGATTAATTTAGTCTAAAAAACCGTCGAATCCCATAAATTTGTAACAAAATTTATCGGATCTGACAACTCTTATTTCAATGCAAAAAAAGACGAATTTAATCTAAAATGAGTCCGAGAAGATGAATTTCAAAAAAACGTGGAATTCGATGACTTTTGAAAACTCACAGGCCAGATAGATTTCATTGGAAAACCATGGTTTCTGTGGGGATGACTTTGGATTGAAATTTATCGATCGGAGAAGACAGATTTCAATGGAAAACTCACGTCACCTTTACACGTATCAACATCTGACTGGTAAACGAAATCTCACGTCACGAATCCAAAGGTGTTGACGGAGATGAATTTCTAAGGACTAAAATGTGAATTTTGAAAAGTTTTGGACTATTTTGGATTTCTTTCTCATATTTTGGACTATTTTAGGAATTTCCCATATATATATATATAGATATATATGGGGAGATTAACGTACAATAACCAGTTATCGTACATTAGGTACGCGAGCTTTTTGAACGTCGATGTTAATTTCACGCGGTGACAATTTTGTAAATAACCCAAACAGTAGTTCGCGATAAAATTCATCAATTTAAAATCGATTCCAATACAAATTTTGAACTCCTTAATCTATCTCATCAAATTTCTAAACTCTAATCACAACTTACAGTATGAAATCTCAAAAGTCAAAAACCAAAATTAAATAGAACGTCACTGAACATTAAAAATCTTCAAATTGATCAAAAAATGATGATTTAATCAATCGAATTGATGTGTAAGAGGCTTTAGAATCATTAATCGATTATGAAAATACATATTAACACACTTATTTGAGCTATAATTAGGGTTCATGTTTAAACGTTCTGCTCAAAGTTTAAACGTTCTGACCAAAATGAACACCAAAATGATGATTTAATCAATCGAATTGACGTGTAGAAGTATTTAGATTCATTAATCGATTATGGAATTGCAGAAATAATGCACTCAGTTGAGCTCTGATTAGGGTTCAAAATAATATGTTTAAACGTTCTAAAACAAAACTGAAGACCTATAAACGTTCTGATACGTTCAATGAAGTTCTGGGTGTTAAAAAAATGAACATTTTTAAACGTTCTAATACTTTTAATGAAGTTCTGGGTGTTCAAAAAATATGAACATTTTTAAACGTTCTAAGAAGTTTTGGGTGTTCAAAAAAGTTTAGAAGTTCTGAACTTCTAAACAGAACTTTTAAACAGAACTTCTAAACTAACAAAAAAAAATTAAACACCTGAAGTTCAGAACATCTAAACAGAACTTCTAAAACTAACAAAAAAAATTTAAACACCTGTAACATGAAATTGAACACTGAAATCACTTCATATAATCTCGTAATCATCAAACAATTATCAATCGACCGTCAATTTGATCACCGATTCGATCATATGAATGAAATATGGAACATCTGCAACTGGGTTTCAGCAAATGGCGTATTTCAATTTAAAATCAATTGAAGTGTGTGTCTGCAAATAACACCGGTGACGATGGTTGAATCGATGCAACGGTTAGAAACGATTTGAAATAATTTACAAATTTGCCACCGCGTGTTTTTTGAAATTTAGGGTTCATGGTGTCGCGTACGTAATGTACGATAAACAACTTTTGTATTTGATCATTTATACGGGTGAATAGTTGTTTTTAAAGTTTGGAAGGAATGTGTGGGGTTTTTGTTAAATTTTAGTGGTTGGAGATGAAAATAGTAGGTGAGATTTAGTGATTGTTTTTTTGTTAAACATTAGTTTTAATTTTGGTTTCGAAGTATGAATGATTTAATGAACTTTAGGTTATCAAACTAAGGTATTTTAGGGTAGGTTGAACCGTGTTTATGTTCGATTAAGGTATATTTTGTAAATCGTAAAGGGTTTATATTAAAAATTATGCGATTATATCTTTGTCTAAAATTTAATTTATTAGAAAGAAACTAATATTAGGACGTTTGTTGGTGATATACTTTTATTACACGATAGATTCATTTTCTTAATCATTCGATATTCTCTTAACTTCTCTATAAATTAAAGATGATTTCTTATCTGCATAGGCGGACCTATGTTGAGTGGATGAGGTGTGATTCCATACCCTGATTTTCTTTTTTACTTTTTGTTTTACTATACTTGATCTACTACCATGAGTAGTTACAAAACCTTACTATGAGACATTATGCGACATGTGACGCCCCGTTAGAGTTATGATGTTTTATAAAAACAGGGTGTAGTCATAAAGCCCCATCCCCAGACGTTATGCGTCACGTGGCGCCCAGTCACTATTATTATTTTTTGTTTTTTATTAAAAATAATCAAATAATAATATTTATTAAATAAATATTACTTTAAATAAACCAAAAATCAATCTATCCCTTCCATCCAACATCCATCCCTTCCATCCATTGATCTAACTTGCCGGAAAACATCAACTTGTCGTCAACATCCAACCACAACATCACCACCACCCAACAAAACCCTTACCGGTCACCACCACCAACAGAGGCCACTGTCAAATCATCTCCGGCCACCTACTCCTCCACCTCCTCCTTCCAACGGATATATTTTTTTAAAAATGGTGCCATTTTCGCGTTATATATAAAACGCGGAAAAAAAAATCACAAAACGCCGGGGGGGGGGGCGGTGTACCCCCGGCGTTATACCCTATAACGCAACCAAAACTCACCAAGTACGGATAATCTCTAACAATCCCAAAAATTTTTAAAAGATCGTACTAATAGCAATAAATTAGATACCTCTTAAAAATTAAATTAAGAGATCGTATATTATATATATAGTAGAGATATATTAAAGGAAACCTAAGATTTGCTGTAGCAGTCAGTCTACAGTGTCGAAGGGCATTATGGGAATTCTGCAGTAATCAGGGGTATACTCTTTCACGTGCTGTGTATGACGTGTGTGCACGTGGCCATAGAAAGAGGTAAGAGCAACGGAATATCGTCTCCAAACGAGCTCATCCTTACGGCGATTCTGCTGCTGATTTTTGTATTGATTTTGACTCAGACAGAGCTCTAAAAGAGGAAACCATATTAATTAGGGTCTCGATTTACCGTATTGCAAACAGGAACGGACAGGCATTGGAAATCGGTGAGGCGAAGAGGTGTCTGATAGTTGCTGCTACCGTGAACGGAAACGGAGAAGACCGGCAGCGGCACTGCTGCTCTGTTCTTCTTTGCGTTAGGTTTATTTTCTTCTCTTTTTCCTTCTTTCTATGAATTTGATCGACTCTGACCCCTTATCGCCAATAATTCTTTGTGTATTCAAATTGAGTCAAAGTAACCGGTCATTTAGAATCAGAATCTTCAGTTTTAGATATCAGTAGCTCTAATATATTTACCTTAGTACCCAACTACATCGTTTTAAGGAATATTTGTTATATAGTTAATAATATCAGTTACGTACTGGAAAGTTTGAGGAATAAAAGGTTACTTCCACTTGATTAGTTTAATGAATACACTGGAGGATGGAACGTTAGTGTAGCTAATTATTTGGCTGTTAAGTTTTCCTGTAATTAATTTTATTTTTGTTTTTGTAAATAAGGTGAATAATAATTATATACACACATATATTAATCCTTTTAATCTGATCCATACTTTGTATCTTTTTAATTTGATTATATTATATTATATTTACATATAGTAAAGTGAGAAATAATAACTCGAATTCAAAACCTTTAAAGTAACAATAGTGTATAACAATTCTTTTACATGAAATTCATTGTTGTAGTTTATGAAGGATGAAAAACTCAAAATGTTTTGGAAGATCGGCAGGATGATTTTGAAGGTTGGTTTTCGGGCTAAAAATTTAGGTAACTTCAGCTTATTGAGTACATATGAAAGTAAAAGAGTTAAATATTTTGTTGCAGATTTATGGTTATTTTCTAGGTGAAATAGGCTACGATTCATCAAATAAAGAAGATGTACAGTGTTCAATGAAGAATTTGAGTGACCTAAAAAAGGTAAACTTGATGTGATAACTATGGTTTCTGTTGTCTGATGTGAACGGATTAGTATTAAATGGTAGTTCTGAATATTAACAGTTGCTATTTTGCTGCGACCTTACATTGTCGCAGACGTGAACGGTACAAAGAAGTACAGATTTCTGGACTAGCAGCCCACTCAAAAGAAAAAAAAAAAAACCAAAAATGTTGTTTCAACAAACCAAGTGACCTTTAAAACATCAAACTCAACTCATGAAGGTAACAAAGTCTGCATGAACCAGTAAGAGCCTCCTACTCCTAGCATGTGCAATAATGGACTAGATCCGTTTTTGACATACTAAGAGATGCAACTAAATGTGAATGTAGCTGTGAATGCAAGGAAATTTGGCATGTTAATGTGAATCTAACATGAGATGTGAATTATACGAGCAAATGCCTGAACCAAAATATGTTATTGGAAGTTTATAGTAAACTTTTGTAAAAACCTACTAAGTAGTAACAGATGCTTCTATAATGGGTGGTAC